>NC_050519.1:657475-717912 GCF_002922805.2 Oryzias melastigma
GCGCCTTGCAGCAAAGGCTGGATGTGCCGCAGCCTGAGCGCCGCAAAAATAATATGTAAGAGATAAATGATGACAAACGAGGAGAACACGGGGATAATCCTTCCCTGGAACGTCTCTTCATCTGCACTTCTGAAACTCCCAGACAAAAAAAAACGTGCACTCCATGAATCCACGCATGCGTGGCCCTCCGTGACAAACGGCGGCGCCACATATCGCTGCCCCGCGGCCGTGTGCACACGCATCACACTGGATCCAATTCAATTTAGTCGATGCGTTTAATGATCAGTCATTTTAATCAACACATATGACCTTTTAAAAGCCATTATGGCAAACAGATCAGCCATGAAATCCACTGACCTGCTGTGTGCCCCCCCCCCAACCTTCAGGAGACAACAAAAAGGAAGAGGCCGTCCACGGATCCCGGAGAGTGTAATTGGACTTTCAGCCATAATTTATTTTATTGCACAGGCGTCAACTGGAGGAAAAGTGAAATAAAATACCTTCTAATTAGTGATTCAAGCTGCAAATTCATTTAGTTTCAATGAGAGGAGAAACTAACAAAATCAAGGCTCAATTTCAAATCTCATTTTTCTCACTACGTATTGAATTACCCAGCTGCGTGGCGGCGGGGGGGTTCGGAGGTGGAGATGAGCGCTCGGGTCATTAGAGCCGAACCCGAATGGAAGCTCATCAGGATTCATCGGAAAACAGAAAAAAAGGAAAAGTTTAGATAAACTTTGGGGGGAGGAAAAAAATGAAATTGTAATTAGACATGAAAAATATTCCCAATAATCAAATCACATTTTGTACTCGGGGCTTTGAAATTAAATTAACAGAGTTCATATACTGGTATATCTCTCAGCCACTTTCTTCACTCTAAGATGTGTTGCCGGAACAGCAGTCCCCAGAGATCAGATAGGAATCTAATTAACTAAGATCAATATTACTCAGAATTTTCTCTGTCTTTCAGCTCTCCAGCTCCTTCGTCTCTTTTGTCTGCCGTTCCTTCTCTTTTCTCGTCGTTCTGTAAGTGTGCTCCGCGGGAAAAGGTCAACACGCGTGGCTACAGACTTCCAGGTACCGGATGATTGTTTTCCTCACAGGTTTAATCCAAAAGGGTTCAAGGAGCGGCGCTCCGGGGGATCATCGCCGTTTAGGCACCCGTCTAAAGAGGCATGTATGATAAAGAGTGATGAGCGGAGGCTGGCGGAGCAGCCGTGCATACAGCCGCCAAACCTGCTGATTCAGGTGAAAGGAAGCGATGCGATTTTGGTGCAGAGAGAATAAGATCCCTCAGCCATATGCCGCGTATAGATCAGCGGTTGGCCTTTTCCTCTCACAACGGTTCAGATTAATTACGATCATCACGTCTCGAGTCTGGCCCTCATAAATCATGCTGACTTTAAAATAATGTGGTAAAAAAAAAGAAATCCGACACTATTAGGCAAAAAGCCGGACTCTTAGCATAAATAATTAGGCTGGTGGGGGTGCGCGGAGGTCAGACGGGGGGTCTGGACGCCAAACATCAATCCTCACAGGAAGTGTGAGCGTCGCCTGGACCTCACCTGGACGCTCATCCGCTCAGTCATAAATCTGCAGAGGGAGCCCCTCCATCGCTGTGCCCCCCCCAGGCCTCACATGTGTGTTTATGGATATCAGCGACTCCCAGACTCCCACTGGAGGGGGGGTACTGTATTAACACTGACGTTTTATTGACATGACATGTCATTCTTTCTAAATTACAAAGCTGCAGACGTCCCAGCAGACGATCTATACCAGACGAAGGCCTGCTCCTCTTCCTCAGAGAGCGGCGAGGGTTAATCCTCTTCCAAAGGACGACGCCGCAAACTAAACTGTGCAAACTAAACTGAAGGTTTAGATCATCTCCACGTCTGGGTGTCAAATAAAACCTGCGCTGGAACGCAGACGCAGCGGTTTATGGAGACATCCGTCATCCTCACGGCGGCTCTACTCAACACTTTTACTGATTTGATGTCGTAGTTTGGATCAAAATCTGGTTTTACACAAACATTTTTACTTTAGTTTCTATGAGATCTTTGGTGTAACTCCTCCACGAAACTCAAAGAGCTCAAACTGTTCAGGAATGGAGGAAACGTATGGAGCTAAATTAGGGACAAAAATATTATTTGAAACCCAAATAAAACAACTTTGAAAAAATATTGGTGATTGGCTAAACGAAAATTAAAATGTCAGAAACTTTTTGCTATTCTAAAAAAATGTGTTATTTTCAGCTGAAAATATTCTGTTTTTTAGATTTCAAATTTCAAACTTATTTTCACTTTCAAATCTTTATTTTCTGTTTCAAATCTGAAAAGTTCAGCAACGAGACTGAAGTTACCACCCTCATCGATTTTGATTGGTCTACTGTGTTAGCCCCGCCCCAACCATCACAGCGGGACCAAAAGTTTTGAAACTGAAATTTTCAGATTCTAAACTGAAAAAAAGGAAGATTTGAAAGTGAAAAAAAAAATTGAAATTGAAATTTTGAGTTTTGAAACCTAAAAAACAACATTTGAAACTGAAAACAATTAAGTTTATTTTAGAATAGCAAAAGGTTTCAGATATTTTACATTTTTTTTAGCCAAACACCAACATTTTTTCATGTTTTTTTATTCGGGTTTCAAATAATATTGGCACCAATTTAGCTCCATAGAAAAAACTAACCTTCAACTGATGTAAAGCTGCAGATCCCAGAATAATCTGAACTATTTAGGATTTCTAAGTGAACTAAACTCCAAACTCATTTTTACTCGCATACTCTGCTTTATAATGTAAAAACATACATGAATAATTTAAAAAATGCATTTGATTGATTTTGTTTCCTTCTATTATCCTTAAAACTCGGCCCCTTCTGGACTGATGTATTCTGAGGATTTCTACTGAGATTACTGTGATTGGAATGGATTAGTAGATTATATGGATTATAAGTAAACACGGTTCACTGCTTGTTCCGTATCAAATCTACTGTTTGAAAGTTTAAAGAATTCCTTGTAAATCTCAGTTTTTCCTCTGGCAGAAGAGACGGTTAAATTGATTGAAATTTAATGGATAATGTAATATTCTGAGAACTATGGATAAAGCTCAGCAGAAATCCTAACCAAGAAACCTTCAGAGCAGATTCAGGAAAAGACAAAGTATCTATAATTTAGAAGGAATCTGTTTTTTTTTTTTAACACCCGGAATCTGAACGCAGACGATAGAAAAGTGAGTTTTATTTAAAGGCTTGTAGAACAATCGTGACGATAAAATCAAAAAATGAACGAATGAATTTAAAAATCTTGTCAAATCATGGTGAAAATGTGAGATTCAGCAGAGCAGTAAATGTTGCTTCATGAAAAGGAAAATTAACGGTTGCAGCTTTTATCAGTGGATCAAAAATACGTATAAAAAGATCTGATACTTTTCTTCTTTCATTTACAATACAGAGTTTCTTCACTATATTGTAGTTCAACTTTAACAATCTCACTGTTTCACCAACTTCTTTTAGGACTTTTATTAAATAGTTTTTGTGTTCTGCATCCTGATTGGCTGTTGACACAATATATCGACCTCCTCTGTGTGTCGGTTTAGCCAAATTTAAGTAAATGTTTGATGGTGATCAGATATTTATCTTCATTCTATAATCCTGGACTTTTTAAAAAATATTTTTTTTATTTTCAAACAAGAACAACAAAAAACAACATAAAAAACAAACAAATAAAAAGAAACAAAGCAAATTATCCCACAAACAATCTCTGAAGGTTAACAAATGTTAAGAGTTTAAGAAAGAAAAATGTGAAAATGTTCATGCTTGTCTGAAAAAAATGTGAATAAAGCATGCAGGGAGGAAATTAAACATCTAAAATAATTGTAAAAAATAAAAAGTTCATGGATTTTATCGATCGCAGGTCATTTTATAAGGTAATTACCACCATAAAAGAGAAACAACTGTCCCTCAATTGAAGATATACCTGTTGAAACTGTTTTTAATTGAATAAATTAAATTATTTTAAAAGCAGCTGTTTTGATATCTGTGTTTGCTTGATGGGAAATGTCTTTATACCTGTAAAGAAACAGCTGAACTGCTGGTAGAAGATTCCAGAGATTCCAGATGTATTCAAATGAGCACCAGCCCCTCCCAAACCAGCCGATTCTAACATTATGATGTCATAAAGTGGGGAACAGCCCCTTCCAGGGAGAGTCTCCGCCCCCAGACTAACACACACTTTCTCTGCAAAGTTAGCGGCAAAATGTTTTCATCTTAAATGGATATCCATCTCTGTAAAAGTTCGGATGTTTGTTTTTGGGTGAGACTCAGACAACGGCTCTAGGATGATGTCATGAAGTGGGCGGCACCCACAAGGAGCGAAAGGCGGAGCCTCAGAGATCGTACTTCCAGGTTGAAATGAGCTCAAGAAAAAACCTCGTATTTTATAAATAATTTGTTTTTTAGTGTTCCAAATGTAACAATCATGTATTTGGACATAGTTTACTGTGAAAGACTTTTGGATGAGAACCTTTGCCCAGCATGGAGGTAGAATCTCCACCTGTCTTCTCAGGTGAAGCAGATCCTCTGGAGTCTCAGCTCAGGCTAAAACTGGTTCAGGATTTTATGTTTATGAAAAGTGATTTTGATTTGCTACTTTTTGCTGCTGTAAAATCTTTAGGAAACGGCCTTGCAGAAAGTTTCTTTTCCCGGATCCGCGTTCGGCATTGTGTGGAATCCTCCGGAGCAGCAAACTGACAAAACTTTTACAGTAAAACATTGTTAATGGAGGCGGTTTGATGAGCGGCGCCCCGTCCAGCTCTCTTTTTAGTTCGAACGTGGCTCAGACAAATTTAACGTGTCACTCCGGAAGGTTTGCGACATCAGCCGCCGGATCATTTGATGATGTTTTTTCCACACGGCTCAGAATTAAGTGAGAGAAAGTAATCCAGCAGGAAGCAGTGGTTTGGATTACAGCGTTGTGTATCTTTTGTGCGCCTCCAGCAGAGACAGCGTAACACCTACAATGGAACAAACAGGAAATGTTTGCTGTCTGCTTCATTTCAGAGACAACAGTGTCACCGGGGGGAAAACAAAACGCCAGCCATGTCTGTTTGTATTTGCCTATGTAGTGTACAAAGGCCTAACACAATATTGTACAACGTCTTCCTTTGGAATAACTCCATCTGAAATGTGATCCACTGCATTGCACACATGTCACGGCCCGCATAAGAATCACCGGTGGGGGGGGGTCTGTGAGCGGCGGCTCGCGCGGCTGTAATTGCTCTTTGTTGGTTTTAGGGGAGGATAGAGGTGCTTCAGAGGCGTCAGTCATGATGTTTGTGTCATTTCAGACAAACCCCGGCAGGAACCGGAGGATCCAGAGGCGAGTCCTGCGCCGCTGCACCCGGGGAGGGGGCGGGGGGCGGTAAAAAATGATTATTCATCGTTTTCCTCCTGATGAGATTCCAACACTTCATTTAAAGGGAGAGGAGTATAAAAAGAGAGGTGTAGATTTCTATCCTCGTTTCTGCGGCGCCTTAAGTCCTCCTCCCCCTCAGATCACACTTTAGCCCTTTAAAGACCCCCTCCCATAAAGAAATGCTGCTTTTAGCGTGTTCTTGAAGCAATTTTCTCATGATGGAGGATGTATTTAAAGGAGACTAAGCTCAAAATGATGATTTTGAGTGTTTCTTTATTTAAATAAAACAGGAGCAGATGACAAAATGCAGTTTAAAAAAGATCGTATCTGTGATGTAGACAAAAGGCTGGGCGGGGCCACAAACTCCCTGCTCCGCCCCATTCTGATGGATCCATATATTCACACTCCCAACTCGTCATACATGGACATGGGGTTCGGGTCCCCTTGACATGTTGGGTCTCTATAACTTGTCACTCTTTGACGTGCTGGCTATTCCCATTAACTCATGAGTCCCCAAGCCTCAGGATGCGGTACCGGACCCAGAACCAGTCCCGAATTAGGATATCAATACCTGGTTAGGGTTCTAGTACCAGTATAGGCTTTATCCTGAGGGTTGGGGACCCTGATAAGCATCTGTGGCCTGAGATCAAGCAGCCCTCAGACTGGTACTGGGCTAGGGTACCGGTACAGGTCCGTGTCCCTAAGTGTTGAAGACCCCTGATAAGCGTCTGTGGCCTGAAACCAAGCAGTCCTCAGACTGGTACCAGGTTAGAGTATCAGTCCCAGTCCACGTCCCCAAAGGTTGAGGACCTCTAATTAGCATCTGTGGTTTGATACCAAGTGGTCCTCAGACCAGGACCAGTTTGGGGTACCGCTCCCATTCTGCGTCATGAGGGTTGGGGACCAATGAGAACCGTCTGTGGCCAAATACCAAGTGGCCCTCAGACTGGTACCGAGTTAGGGTACTGGTCCCGGTCCAGGTCACAATTGTTGGAGACTCCTGAATAGCGTCTATGGCCCAATACCAACCGGTCCTCATACTGGTACTGGGTTGGGATATCAGTACCAGTCCCTGTCCAAGTCCCGAGTGTTGGGACCGGTACCGAACCGGTAGTGTAAACAGAAAATTCTCAGTTTTGGAGGAAATTCAAATTTAGAGGTGAATTTCTAATAATCACTACAGAAACTATGTCCTAGAAAACGACACATTTTAGATTTGGGCTGAATTATCATAATTTAAAGACTAATCAGAATGTTTTGAGAGCAGATCAGAAGTTGACTGGAGTGGGACTTTAAGGGAGAAAGAAAAACATGCAGCACAGCACTGATCGTCTGATCGCATCTCAAGCATCAGATAAAGGGATCAAACATCTCCTTAAGCCGCCGGTGGCCGCTCTGGCCCTTGTTCAGAGGGAGGAGGTGTTTTCAGGAGTACAATCCTCCTCCTTCCCCCGCCACAGCGTCAGCACCACCTCCCGGGCCACTCCGCCTCCTCGCACAGCTCTTCTGTGCGTTCAGCACATTTCAGTGGATATTTGAAATGTCAGGACATTTACTCTGCTTATGTGTGGTGGATCTGAAATTCCATACCACTTCTTCAAACATATATTATTCATCCGGGGATGTATACGGTTCCGGCACGCTTGACTTCTGTAAATACACAAGCTAAATTATTGAGGTGTCCGGGCGTGGGCCGCCTCCACCGCCACCAGGACGCGGACGCACCTGCGGCGACCTTCAGGTCGAGGAAATCACAGGCCGCCACCTGATTTCCCGCCGAGCCGAAACTCCCTTCGACGTTGATTTTTCCAAACGGGTCCAGGATCCAATAGATAGTCATTTCCTGATGGTCTAATTGGTCTCAGGGGGAGTTTTGTCTTCATCGTTTATGAAGAGACCCCCAAGACCTTAGCTTTATTAGATTTATGACAGCACAGAGAGAAAACATACTAAAGGTATAATTTATTAAGAGCGTTTTTAATTGAGCTGTGTACTGAAGCCGCCTCTCATTCCTGCTGAGAGGCATCCCGAGTCATTCCGAGGGTCTCCACAGAAAACAAACACCAGAAATATTCAGAATGACAGTTCACCAATTATGTTGATAAATTACTGCCCCCCCATCCTCATGTTTCCTCCATGTAAACTTTTCCTGGTGATCTAAATATCCGCAGAATTATTATAATTTTTCACTTCAACCAAATCAGGATTTCTGAAGGGAAATGAGAAAACCCCGAGAGCCTCGGAGGTAAAGACGTCGGCGTGGTCGTCGGGGGAGCTGGAGAACGCTCACCGCCCCGCTTTCATAATAACGTTTTAACTGCTTTTAGGCTTTCGTTAAATAAAATGCATAAAAGAAGACGAAGAGAAGGAGCAGTTTAACGGCTCACCGAGTCAAAGTTCGACCCAAACGCCGACTTCTGGGTGGAATTTTGTTCTCCTATGAATCGTGCCACTGTAAAAATGTCAAACAAAAAGGTCGTGAAAAAATGTTCCTCAAATAATATCAAGGGAGGCTTTTAATTATTTACTGAGACAGTAGAGAAAAAAATCTCTGAATAACTCAAAAGTTAAAGCTTTGTCTTTGAGGCAAATTGTGTCATTTGTGATTTATTGATTCTAAAATCTTCCTGAATCAACAACAGTTAGAATCCTATTGAGGACTCGTTGAGTCAAAGAGAAACCTTCAGGTCGGAGTTCAGGAAAAGATCCTGTTGGATAAGAGGAAGATCTCAAAGATCTGGGAGGTTTTAAGAGTTTTTCAATGACCATGACTCCTCAAGCATTAAGGGACTTCAGGTGATTCTGGGGTGAAGGAAAAGGAGTTTGACGTTGATCTCGATAACATTCGAAGACTTTCGTTCGGTCAAACAGTAGTTAGGTGCTGTTTCGGTTGTTTAAGGGTCAAACTTCACATTTAGAGTCTTTACGTCTTTTGTTCTGAGTGATGTGGACTTCCACAGGTCCAGCCCTGCAACAGAAATCGTCTTTACTGAATTACATGAGTCAAGAATGAACAATTGAACGTCACTAGGACATTTAGAACTCGGTTGAGAGTCAAAGTTCTGTGACTTTTTTACAAATTGATTGTAAATCTGGTCAAATTGTCTTTTTAGCATCTGTTTAGATATTTCTCTAAAAAACAAGAGTCTCCCTGTTTTCTCAGCTTTTTGGAGTTTTGGTTTCTATTCTTTTTCACGTTGAATCTCAAACTTGCCGCATAGATGGAGAGGATTTTTGTCCGGATCAGATCGGATGAGGAATGATCAACCAAAAGTGTGCAACAGGTTAGAACGATCTCAGAGTTTGTGCAGTTATGCGAGTTGAAATATTGGTGTGCATATTTGGTCACAATTTATTTGCACAAAAGTAATCTAAAAACGTCCAAACCTCACAGAAAAGCTGATATTAGCAATAATTAATCATCCATTTTTTATTTGTTTCCTTCCTTCCTTCTCAGACCT
Source organism: Oryzias melastigma (assembly GCF_002922805.2). Taxonomy (NCBI): domain Eukaryota; kingdom Metazoa; phylum Chordata; class Actinopteri; order Beloniformes; family Adrianichthyidae; genus Oryzias; species Oryzias melastigma. The sequence continues at coordinate 666,345 of NC_050519.1, forward strand.
CCCCAAATTATTCCCAAAAAGTCAGAATCAAAACCCTCCCAATCTGGCAGCACTTCTTCAGAATGATCCGCTGGAACTTTTGATAAAGAAAAGTCCAAAACCGACGGGTCTGTGAGATCTAAGACAGATCCCGACTGGTTGTTATAATTCTCTTTATTCTAGCCAGTCGTCTAACCGGTCCAGAACGCTGCTGCTGGTGTTCTGATTGGACCACCATCCTGTGAGGTCATTTTAGGATTCTTTGACTTGTTTTCTAATCTTTAAATATTGTTGCATTTCAATCTGTGCTCTGGAGCTACAGAAAGGAGAAAACTGTCCTCGCGGTTTATTTTTTTAATTTATCGGACTAACTCTGCTCTGCTACTCCGATTTATTTTGCTTGGCTTTTATCTGTGTTTTTATTTTACTTAGTCACTTTTTTATATCTTAATTTCCAATTGTTGTTTCAATGATTTTATGGTACCTTGTTTGATTGCAGTCGTGTTAGGTATACAACAAACAGGTATAGAAGTTAAACTCATGATGTTTATCTGATTTTTTTAAGTCTTTCATCGAACAGATCAAATGTTTTCATGTTTTCGATCTGGTGACTCTTCAGTCCTGAATAAAGCCGTATCCGTCCGGCTGCGGGACGACTGAAGGATTTGGATGAAAGTTGTCTGCTGAGATCAATGCAGAGACTGTAATTAATCACAACACATCGCCGCGCCTCCATCTGAACTCTGCACCCATTAATCCCCATCTCCACCTGTGAGAGATAAAGCCTGTCATACATGCGCTACATGATATTCCCACCATGAAGCTCAGCCTCGTGTTAAACCTCATCAATAAAACAACAGAAAACCGCAGACCCCGAATCAACCTCTCCCATTGACCAAATCTGCAACTCAAACCCCGCTCGGCTCCCTGAAGGCCTCGCCGCCCCGGCCCCGGGTACGCACGCCGGAGGACCAACAGCCAATTAGACCAGCCCCCCCGCCCCCTGAAGAGTGAGGCTGATCTGCAACAGGCTCCCGGAGGGGCGCCACTTAATGCCGAAACGCTATCTACCCCGACTCCGCCAGGCCTCCGCCATTAACCAGAAGAGACCAAAAAACCGACAGAAGGAGTTCTCCACGATGCCAGCCCAGAATCTAGAACATGTGTGTCAAAGTCAAGGCCCGGGGGCCAGATCCGGCCCTCCAGGTAATTCTATCCGGCCCTCCAGATCATTTTATTGTTATTAATGACCCGATGTTATCTTGTGCTCATTTCTAACTTTTATAGAGAGTAAAATATTGAAAGTTATTTAAGGTTTAAGTTGATTTATTCTGGAATAATATTCCTGTCATTTTATTATTCATAATTATGTTAAAAAGTTACAGATTTAAAGTTTTAAAAATTGGCATTTTGCTATTTTTCTTTTGCTACTATTGTATTTACTAAGATTTTTATGGTATTTTGGAGTTTAGATAATGTTTCAGATACACGTTAGCTGCTTTGGCTAATCTAGGCTGTTTGAGTTTAGCTAATATATTAGTTACATGCTGGCAGTTTTGGCTAATTTAGGCTTTTTTAGGCTGTTTTAAGCTTAGCTACTATTTCAGCTACATGCTAGCTTTTTTGGTTAATTTAAGGCTTCTTTGTGGCCGTTTTTGAGTTTAGCTAATATATCAGTTACATGCTAGCTACCTTAATTTAGGCCATTTTTTAAGGCTGTTTAAAGCTTAGCTAATATTTCAGCCACATGCTAGCTGTTTTGGCTAATTTTAATTTTCTTTGTGGCCGTTTTTGAGTTTAGCTAGCATTTCAGCTACATGTTATCTGTTTGGTTAATTCAGGTTTTTTTTGTTTTGTTTTTTGTGGCAGTTTTTGAGTTTAGCTAATATTTCAACTGAATGTTAGCTGTTTGGGCTAATGTAGGCTTTTTTTCTTTTCATTTTTTAAGCTGTTTTAGAGTTTAGCTAATATGTCAGCGACATGCTAGCTGTTTTTAAACAATCTAGGCATTGTTTTATGTTTTTAAGCTGTTTTGGAGTTCAGTTATTATTTCAGCTACATGCTAGCTGTCTTGGCTAACCTATTGTTTTTTTGTTTTGTTTTTTAGGCTAATTTGGCATTTAGCTAATATTTTAGCTATCAACTTTAACGTTTTCAGCTATTAGCTTCAACATCTTTAGCTATCAGCATTCACACTAGCATTATCAAGGGTAATGCTATATATCTAGTCCATAATTATGTTAAAAAGTTACAGTTTTAAAGTTTTAAAAATGTTGTTGAAGAGTGTTTAATGAACGTTTATCCTGTTCGACCCGTAACCTAAGGTGTGTTTTGGATTTTGGCCCCTTCGTGTGATTTGACCTCCTGATCTTGAACGTCCACTAAACCCGCTCCAGGTCAACGTGGTGAATGCACGTGCATGCACATTGCATGTGACAGCAGCAAACACTGAGCATATGCTCCTTCCACAATGATCAGTGACCTCCCAGGCTTCGCAACACAGTGCTAAATGAGCAACTTTCCTCTGCGGAGTAGTCAATAACCACACAGCCACAACGATCGTGTCAGCGTCCAGCCTGGCCAACATCCCCCGTAATTAATTAGTTCATGTCTCCTCCGTTCAGAGAGGGGGAGACAGCACCAGGCATATGTACTCATCCATTACATGTGCTTTCCAGGGGTCAGCGGCCCTGGCAGGAGCAGTCGGCGAGAACGCCGGCAGACTTCCACCCAGGTCCATTTTAGAAAATTGCCTTTTGGGTTAAGAAATCGCGGCTCTTGGCTGCCGTGTCAGTCAAAGACAATTTGATTAATATCAATCAGCATTAGAAGACAGCAGATCTATACGCTGGAGGACAGCTTGTCCAGCAGCAAAGGGCAGCGCCCGCCGCCGCCGCCGGGCCCAGCTCAGGCTCGCCGCTCAAATGAGGCAGCGGTCCAATTCCTCCCGTCTGACCGGGCCTCTGCTTTTCCATCTGAGTTTTTCACTCAGCCCTGCCTATCCCCACATCACAGCGCTGTCATTTCCACCATACCCCCTCAGGCCGCCCCCGACCACTCTCTCTGAAAGTCTCATATGTGAGAAAACAAGCCTCTATCTCTGGGTGGGGAGAGAATCAATCTCTGCTCGCTCCGTGGGATCCCTGACGGTCCGATAGCGAGGAGACGAGGGGGCAGTGATTGGGAGGGGGGGTGCATCAGTCTTCCCCCCGGTCACATGCTGCCTTTTTGACTTTGTGCTGAGTCAGGATAAACAGGGAAGACAAAAGCCGACCCCCTCCATCACGCCGCGTTCCCGTTTATCGATCCCCCGCCGCAGAGGTGCAGCCTCACATCTGTACGGGCCGCTGCCGGAGCATCTGCGCCGCCCGTGTGGGGGCCCCCCCACATCCCATTAATGGAGAAGTTTGACAAACGTTTTCCATTCTCCGGCGGAATTTTGCAAACTAAGGACCTTCGGCTGGGAGCGACGGCGAAATGAGGAGATTAGAGGAGCGCGATGTTTGAGGTCATCTCTTTAAAAAATGACTTCATCAGAATTAAAACCTTCGCCAATATCCCGCTGATGATTTCATTAGCCGGGAATCGAGATGTCATCCATTCTTGGGGGGGCGGCACGTCACCCAGTCTGGGCCGGATTCGGGAGAATTCGGAGCGGCAGTCATCAAGACAGACAAAAAGACTCTCATAAAATATGCATGTTTTAATTTTTTTTCCTCCTGCTGCAAAGTGAGCCATCATTCATTAAATTTTTAATGAGGATTAAATATCCCCAACTAAAACTAACTGACACCCCTTTAACTGCCAGGCCTGAATTATACGCGGCAGTCGGGTTCACCTACCAGAAAAAACCCACAATCAGGTTTCCTCTGCGTGCGAAAACAGATCTCCATCTTTCATTAAGGCCTAAGTGGCGGCACACAGGAGCTCTGAGGGGAAGGCAAACTTTCATAACAAATATAGATTGGATGTTTTCTCGCTGTCCTTTGACATTGTCACAAAGCTGGTATTATATTGATGGTGAAATTATTCTATTTATTAAATAATCCCTGCAAGGCGGCGCTTCAATCGCGTGGGCTTCCACAGTGGCACTTTGCGGGCACGTTGAGCCGTGTCACCGCTAAGCGGGGCTGACACGCCGGGAGATGAAAGTCTTGTCATTCATTTACCACTGACAACCTGTGTATGCTAATGTCCAAGTGTCTTTAGCTCAAGAGGGGGACAGTCGGGCCTGCAGGGAGCGCCGCAGCCCGGCGCTGGAACAATGGAAGACGCTGATGCAGCTTATGGGTCATAATAGTAATGTATGTTGCATTGCTAAACTGCACGGCATCAGGATTTTTACCGAGCCGCGGTAGCATAATCGCTGATGCAGCGCTGCATTTAATTTTTCTTTCTTTTACTTGTATTGTCTCTGTTTTTCAGGCCTTTTGTCTTTTTATCTTGTTTGTTAGAGGAGGAGGTGGAGGGGGGGTGTTAGCAAAAAAAAGTGCTAATTCAAGCAAGTGGAGTTTGTGACCTTTAGTGCTGTGGACTTGTTTTCTGCAGGAAGGCGAGGGAGGGGGGCCCGGCGCGCCGCATCCTCACTTCCCTCCCGGAGTATTGATTTAAAGGTTAAAAACTTATCTGTGTTCACTCAATGTTTTCACACTCGGACTTTATTCTCCATGAAATGTTGCCCTCATCCCTCACGGCTTCTGACTCGGGGATGTCTGACCGCCAAACTGGAGGCTTCTGTTAGCGTCTGTTAGCAGTTAGCATTGAGGGAGGAGTCTTTAACCGTAAACATGTTTTCTGTAGGTTTGTAGTAGTGCTGGACAATATGGAAAAAAATGGTATATCACAGTATATATCAGAATAACGATATATATCACGATATACTGAAATAAAGTATATTTTCAGTTTTCTCTGAAAAAATTTGACAAAAATGTCAATAGTTTTAAGTTTGTCAAAAGGAAAATACATTTTTGCACAAAAAATAAAATAAACAAATAAAAACAGTAGAAAATAACAGGATATACACATTTCTATTGCCCAGCACTTAAAAACGTATAATAACTTTTAATAGAAAATTAGGGATGTAAAAGATACCAGATACGTAACGATAAATTGATCGTGCAACTGCAGTATCATTTGAAAACCACAGATACAAACACGATTGTGTTGGTTAAAAGGTATAAAATCAGTCAAGAAGTAAATAATTGATTTCTGATAAACTGCAGTTTCTATTTCTGTTTTTTATGCGATGCAAACAAAAAGACGTCCAATCATAATCTTGCTTCTTCCAAGTCAACACCTGAATACATTTCTCTGTCAAATGCATTATTATTTATAGCTTTAAATGAATAAATAGATTTTAGTGCTCTTGGTAAAAGAATCGAACTGTATCGTATCGCCACAAAGCTGGTAGAATCCTTTTACGATCGACTCATGGGTCATGTATCGAGATGCGTATCGAATCGCGTGAGAGGGAAGGATACACACCCCTAACAAAAGGTTTTTGAAGAACAGTATTGTATAAAACATTTGTTCAATGTTGCAAATTCAGTTTTAAATGAGAGAAAATCCATTAAGGACTTGACCTCTGACCTTTGGGAAGGGCGCCATCTTCAATTCACTGACATCTCTGACCAAATGAAGTCAATTCAGTCGCCATTTTTCTTGCAATACTGACGCCGCCATGTTGGAGCCAGACGCCGACCATGAGCTGGGATTGGTCGAATCGGTCTGAGTCATCGTATCTATGGCAACCACTCAATCAGGAGTGATCTTGTTGGAAGGCCACACCCCCACCACTGCACAAAATCTGTCAAACATTCTGGATGTAGGCTCCACCTACTTTTAGTGAGGCATCTGATTGGTTTGTTTATAACTGGAAAAGAAAAAAGTTTGTTAAAAATGTTTCAGATCCAGAATGTTTATTCTGACCAATAAATGACTGAGTAACAGCTGGTTATTTCTCTATGGAAGTCTATGGGATTTTGGGTACTTCCTGTTTGGAAGGGGGAGGAGTCACTCAGTCCAGAACTCATATACAGTCAATGGGAGGGACATGTCTTGTTGTTTTAGATCAAACACTTCCACTTCCTGCTGGAGGTGAAGTTTGGAATGTAAAGAGCGTTTGGAGCCAGGTGAGTTCAGCAGGTTACCAGCAGGTGGCTTGTCAATCACATCAGTGTCACGTCACCTTAATGTGAAAAAGTTCACATTTAAAACAGGAATAAACAAACTTAAAATGTGGCTCCAAAGCAAGAGTCGATGCTGCTTTAGTGAGGAGCAAATTAAGGTTAAAATGTCAGAGATTTTCACCAGTAAAAGGGAATAAAAAGTGTTGGAGCAAAACAGAGATTTATTTTCTCAGCTCTTGACTGAAGATTTAGATCATTAAAGTACGAACATGTAGGATTAACCTTCCAGAAAGTTAGATTTTGTCAGAAAGTGGCGTCCTCTGTGAAGGTTTGAGGTTCCTGATGGACGGATCTGGAACTGCCCCCAGCTGGTTCTGATGGATCCGCTTTGAACTGTTTGTGGTCCTGATAACTTACTTCCATCATCATGTTTGGAACATAACCTGAACTATTCACTGACTCGAGAAAGAAAGATCTGTGATCCTACCTGGTATTAAAGCAGGTGAAACATGTCATCCATAAATTCATGGAGGAAATTCCATCAACATTCTCTTTAAAGTCTCACTCTGATCATCTTACTATGTATTTTCAAAATGTTCTCAGTGGTTTATTAATTATGGTTTTGCTTTTTTACCCAAAATCAAAAAAAATCTGTTGTTTCCACTTCCCATGATCCATCTGTTTACACACAACCCCAACCTAACATTACTGATGCAACACAAATGATGACCAATATCGTTTCTATCCAGTCGTAGTTTTGATCCAGATGAACGAGGAAAACAAAGACGTTCATGGATCTATGACTGCTCAGCGTACTTTCTATGTCCCATAAATAATCTTTTTCAAACCACATTTTTTCGTCTGGTCCTGATTTACACTAACTAGAATAAAGAGATATCCAGAAATGACAATTTAATCTTGATTTTATTAATATGTTTCTCTATGGGCTCAAAATGAAGCCATAAGATTGTGTGTTCGCACGTAAATCAAGTTTCTCAATATAAATCTGCCCAAAGAATTTAGGTTTGCGAATGTGTAAAAAGGATCTTCATGTCCATAAAAAAGATTTGCATTTGTGAAATAATTTCTAGGCTTTTTTTAGTATTTTATTTTTACAGATGCAAAGCAAAGAGTTCGGGAAGTTGCGGTTACAAATTCTGTCCCTGTCTTTATACGTCTTCATGATTGGTTGACCACAAATCAAACTGTCCAATCAAAGAGCACACCCCCCCCCCATAGACTTTAAGGAGGATTTCAGTGCTAACATGACAGTATTGGTTTGGCTGCATAAAGAAATTCTTAAAAAACAAAGTGAAACAATTTAATCAGATAACAGAAGTTGTGAATATTTTACTACATTTCTTAGTAGAATGTGGAAACATTCAGTTGTGAATCTGTATGGCCTTGTTTTGAGCCCATAGTTCTCCATCATCAGTAAAATGCTACAATAACAAGCTAAAATCCTCAGAGTGGGTCTTTAATTTCAGTTTTCTCTGGAGTTCTCAGTAAAACAAAGCGGTTGATGTGAAACAGAGTCAAACGTTTCCTGTATTTGCTGCTCAGTTGAGTTTTGATGTTTTGTTCATTTCTGCGCTTCCTCGTCTCCCTGTCTCTGTACTTTTCACATGTTTTATGACTGCCAGCCTAGTTTTCATAGCAGAAGAGCTAACGACGATTTGCAGTATTCTAATTGAATGCGGGCGCATGCATCATCCCTGCTGTAAACAGGAGGAGGCAGCGCGGATGCTGCAAAGACTGCAGAGATGTTACGGCTTGGACCGATCCGGGATTTATTCTGGGCGAGGAGCAGACTCTGCAGCAACAAACCAGACAATGTTAAAATCCTTGTGCAAAGGGCTAAAGTTTGCATGATGGAAAACATTCAATACAGGCGCCTCCAGCCAAGGTCTAGAGCCCGTCACCTGGCAACCAAACCAAATACTAAATTCTTCAAATGCCGCGGGTCAATAAAGCTCGCCTTTGAGCAGTATCGACATACAGTTAGCTTTTCAAGTATTCACAGGGGCTATTTAGAGGGCAATAATTACATAGTATGGATCTCTTTTTGTTCAATGAATTCATTGAGTGGATTGATACATTCAATGAGTGGATGGTGTATTTAGTGATTAATGTAAAATCCATCCCCAGAGTCCGGGGACTTTTGGGAAGTTTTGCTGCTGGAGCGAAGGGGCAGAAGTTCCTCAGACGGCACCGGGGTGGAGGCTCTGTGTTTGTGCTGCAGCTCTGAGGTCAGTTTAGACTTGGGGGGGGGACTTTTTGATTTGTGGGCCAAGAAGGGCTCTAAATTTTGCTGGACCAGGACCAGATACGTGGAGTATTTTGGTAAGAAATAACATTAAATCTGGATGAAAACATGTTTTGATTTTGATTAAAACTGATATAAAAATGGTATTTTATTTCAAAACTGACTTTAGTTCTCCTTTTAGTGACAACTGCACCAATGGTTTAATGACAACCGTAAACTTAGAGAAATGATGCATTCATGTGGTGTTGGAATGATCAGAAAAAGGACGGTCTGACTAGGAAAACATGCATAAACCTAAAAAAAATGACAGTTATTCCAACACCACAGAAATGCAGGATAATGTTCTGTACCTAGACCAGGAGTCTGCAACCTTTAACAGTAAAAGAGCCGTTTGGGTTCGTTTTCTACTGATCTAAACCTAAAAAGAGCCGCACTGTCTTACTTTAGTCTTTAAAAAAATGGATTTGCAATCATGATCTTCTTGTTTTAATTAATATATATGAATTATGTCTATTTTTTGGCACAAACAAAAGCAAAAATATAAAAAGAACCTAGCATCTCTCAAAATGTGATTTACTTCTTTAACTTATTTTCAAAATAAAAGCTGCTCTGTGCCAAACAGGATCATCTCAGTTCAGCTAGTAACCATTACTGTGCAGCACAAGATAATTTGAGCTTTTACCTCATAAAAGATCAAACTTTTGACCAAAGTTTTGTTTTGCATATAAATCTGTTCATTCTGGAGGTAGAGTTGATCAAACCAAGACGTCTTCAGGTCAACAGGATGTAAAAACCTACAGAGTTTATCATCTATGTGAACCTCAAACATCAACTTATAAACTGAACTAATCTAAATGTAATAAATGCTAATTAAGTAATCATTTTATTTATTTATTTATTTATTGGTCTTTCCCCTCTTTGTTCTCAGTAGTCTTGCACTGCTGGGTTTTGTTATTTTAGTTTGGGGTTTGGTAGTCTTAGTTTGTGGGCTTTGTTTGTTTGTTTTCTTTTGGTGGTTTTGGTTAAAGGGAGCTGCTGACTCAGACGGTCGGCATGCTGGGTCAGCAGTCTCCATGATTTATTTTATGTTTATCCGAGGATCCACCACGGAGAGATAAAAGATCCACATGTGGATCTGGAGCTGCAGGTTGTAGATAAGTATTTATAGTACGCCATCTTTGGGGAAACACCACAATTACAGGGAAAATAAAGCAAATAAGGATCATCGTTTAATATCTTAATAGGCCGTATTTGGTCCCCGGGCCGTAGTCGGCCCACCGCTGGTTGAGACCCTCGGTTAGCCGCTCAGATCCACGCGGCTGATTAAAGCGTCCATTTGATGCGGCGCGCGGCGCCATCAGACGTGCGGAGGCAGACACCTGACATGCTGGTGTAACTTTCCCAGCAGCTGTCACCGCGGCCTGTCAGCCATCGACTCGCACCAGATTTGCTTTCAGATTAATATTTCATCTCTGGCTTAATAGAAAAACAGATGTTCTGCAGCCATGTACACTGGGAAATAAGCTGCGGGTAATGTATGCATTACTTACAGCCAGCTAACTAAATTTAGAATGAAATATGCATCTGACAGATGCCTAACAATCAAGTTCCAACAGCCTATAATGGGATATCGACAGATTTCATTTAGGCAGGGTGGACTGACCTCATCGGGGGGAACTCATAAAACTTTTGGTACATTCAACCGGAAAGACGCCCGGCTGTATTTCAGTCTTAGGCAGCTCTCTGGGTGCCCTTTAAAGCATTGACCTCTTCACAGAGTGAGGGCTCCTGTGTGATTAATACTGCTAGGCATTTATTGGCACGCAAGGCACTTTTACCAATAGGTCACCTGCTTGACCTCGGAGCCGGCGCGGAGATCGAAACCAAGTGGACAGGAAGCTATATGGCTTAAGGTGGTAACAAGAGGCACAATACTAAAATACTCGTATGAAGCTATATGGAGGCGCACACATGCTAGCACATCCTCCAGGACCCACCCACACAACACACACAGCCCGGGGCATAAAAGGTTTCTGCGGCCAGAACACAAACAAACTCATTTGTAACCTGCCATGACACACACTCTCACACAAACACACACACACACACACAGGAGAAGTAACACTATCCATCTGTGCAGCTCGATGGACCAGCCTGTTTATCAGAGGCTCTCCAGCAGCACACAGTGAGAAGGATCATAATGTCAGCCATCGACTGCATCGCGATCGATGCAGATACCTATTCACAAATCTATTGATACAATTTAACAGGGATATTAGTCGGCGCTCAGGTAAATGTCAGGAGTTCTGCTAAACAGGTCAAAATTGAGCTGAGCGCCCGCTAAAATGACAGTTCCACGAGGGCCCGCGGGCCCGGGTTCTCCCAGTACCGGGTCAACGAGCGCCTTAAAATAGAAGACGATCCGTCTTCCATAAAGCAGGAAAGATCCAAATTAGGGAATAACAAGCAGGCGGGAAATGGCAACGCAACCCAGCAAATGCACACTCTGGTTTATCAGCAGTAAATAGCCAGTGCCATGTTCCGGTGCTCCTTAATCATTCTGATGCATGTACACAAACACACACACACCCTCCCCCTCTATCTCCCACCAGCAGTTGAGAGCGCGTGCACGTGCGCGGCGCACACGCTCTCATTCACACATATTTTTCCCAGACCAAAGGAAGAGCTGACTGCAACATTTTTCTCCACTTCAAAAAAGTAGCCAGTGTCAAAATGATAAATGAGGGATCATGAGGGAGAGCGTGCATACTTACATTAGACTGCACAAGAGCGGCGAGGCGGGCTGTGCTAGCCGCCACCGCCGCTCTCACGTGCACAGAAACATGCAAATGGCGAGCAGCGACAGTGATTAGCACAGTGAAAGTCCTATCAGCATAAAGAAAAGCGTCTTTAGCGCGGCGGGGGAACCGGCCGCGTGACCTGACCTTTTTTCTACACACCTTTATACAGGTGTTAGCGGCTAAAGGTTGATTGCTAATTTCCTGGAGGTGAGGGCGGCTCACGCAACCTCTGCTCCGCCTTCGGACTGCTGATGCAGGCCGGCGCGGGGAAAGTTTCAAACATCATTTATAACATCATTTCCCCATCAGTTACCAACCGGTGGCGGGAAGACTGATGCGCGGCGCGCTGGTTAATATGCGTGATTGGAATGAGGCACAACGGTGGCGTTGTTGTGGGGTGACGGAACAAAACGGAACAAAAAAACACAACATCCAGCTCTGGGATGAAGAGGTATGGAGAGAAAATACACTCACCCAGATTTGTGTGTGTGTGTAATACTTGATTTGTGCGTAATTTTGGATTTGTGTGCGTAACTTTAGATTTGTGCGTCCATCCTCTTGATTTTTTTTCGTACGCATATCTTGATTTGAGCGTAAATCTGGGTTTTTTGCATAATTTTAGATTTTTCAGTCCATACTTCTTGATTTTTTGAATGCATATATCTTGATTTGTGCGCAACTTTGGATTTGTGTGTGCATAACTTTGTGTGTAATATATTTTTTTCGTAATTTTGGATTTTTGCGTTTATAATTCTTGATTTGTGAGTGCATAATTCTTGATTTTTGAGGGTATGTAATTCTTGAATTGTAACTCATTTAAAATATTTTGTGCATAAGTACATAAATTATTAAATTTAAAAACATACAGTTTATACATGTTAAAATTAGAACAGCTTGAAACTAATTACACACATAAATCTTTAAAAAATATATATATAAATGACTTGTTAAGCACTCAAAATAACATTCACGAACAAATCTGATGTGAGACTCTTGTCACGTCTCCAAAGTTCATTTGTAAGTGATGCGTTTAAGTGCTGCTAGAATACTGGGTCATCAGAGTTTTCTTATCATTTGCTTTCAACGTAAATTGTGAATATTATCTGATAAACTTGACATTTTCTTAAACAGATATGCCTGAAAATGAATACAAAACAATTGAAATAATCATTTTGAAAGCTCAACACTGAAGTTTCTCTTTTCTCTCTATTTCTCTTCCACGAGATGGTGGTGTGAGTTTTCTTATCAGACGCTTTGAACGCAGATATATTACATATATATATATATGATACACAGAGTAGCCCCACGTCCTGCTCCTCTCCAGGGGTGTGGAGGAGGAGCTCGCCCTGTATCAGGGTAGGGGGGCTCCACCGTAAGGCGATCCGCTCTACGCCCGGATCTCTGGGCAAACAGGCGCTGGAAGAGTCCGATCCCTGGGTGTGGAAAAGCGGGGCGTGTAAACAAAGTTTTGGGCTGCTATTGCTGCGTCTTCCCACCGGGGAGAAGTTCCACGTCCAGACTAGACCAGAGCGAGGAGTTCTGGTGGGCAAACAGAGCGACTACAGGCAGCAGCGTGAAGCCCTTAAACACCCACAGAGGGTGCAGAGGGTTGATCAGCCCACCGGCCCGCTCCGATCTGTGGTTGATTACGAGGCGCTGAGGAAACGATCAGTTCTGAAAAATATTTTTATTTTTTAAAGAGATAAGAGTTTAAGAAAATGCTTATTTAGACCTTTTAATACTACTTATTTGGTCATATCTGTTTGAGAAAGTTTTACCAGCTAATATTCACAATCTAATTTCAAAGTGGCTGATTAGAAAACTCTGATGACCCACTATTCCAGCAGCATTTAAACACATCGCTTACGGATTAATGTTGGAGACGTGAAAAGAGCCTCACAACAAAACTGTGTGTAAATGTGGCGTTGTGTGTGTAACAAGCAATTTGTGAGTAATTTTTAAAGATTTGTGGATAATTTTGTTTCAAGCTGTTGCCATTTTAATTTGTGCTTGTGTAAATTGTGTTTTTTATTTTTTGAATTTCATCATTTTTGTACTTATGCACAAAATATTTTGTAAGAGTTACAAACTAAGACTTACGAATGCACAAATACAAAGTTACACACAAATAAAAATTGCACACAAATCCAAATAATCCACACATTCAAATTCACACACAAATCAAGGATTACACACAAATATTTATATTAATATCCACCCATCTTCTTCCGCTTCATCCGGGACCGGGTCGCGGGGGCAGCAGTCTGAGCAAACATGCCCAGACTTCCCTCTTAATAATGATCTTTATTTATGTAGCATCTTTCTAGATAACAATCCCAAAGTGCTTCACAGTAAAATACAGAATAAAACAGAGTAAAACACAAAGTAAAACAGAGTATAAAAACATAGTTAAGAAAAGGCTATTTTAAAAACATGTGTTTTTAGCTGATTTTTGCTCAAATCAAGAATCACTGAGGCACAAATTGGGTTGAGTCTATCTTCTCTCCATACAGAGGTTCCATGAGGAGCTTTGAAAAACTCTGAAACCACAGTAAAAATGGCGGCGCGGCCCTGAACCCCCCAGATCAATTACAATGTAATTACAATAGCAGACAGAAATACAGCCCGGGCCTGTGCTCTGTCTGCACTGATAACTGATAGATAAGCACCTGACCAGAGTCGCATCTCCATGCTGTCAATAAATCACCCTGCTGGGGTCGTCCATCCGGCGGCGGCGGCAGAAAACCGCGACTCTGGCTTCTCCGGGTTCTGCATGCGAGTCGGTGCAATTTCAAAACTCTGACAGACTCTGGGGCTTATCTGGAAGCGCCCAGAGCTGAAGTGTTTGACACTGATGCAGATGTGATCCGCAGTCAAAAGGATGAGCGCGTTTCACTGCAGAGAGCGCACGAAGACAAAGAGATCAGCGATAAGACAGAGAAGTGCACCCGTATCGACTGCTGTCAGTTAGGAGCATGTTAAAGAGTGTATTAAGGATTAGAGGGGATTAGTCATATCAGATCACTAGAGGGTTATCAGTGGTCGCAGCTCCACAATGAAGAGCTTCTGGCCACTTTGTAACAAGCGCCTCACAAACCTCGTAGAAGTCTCAATATTAACCCATTAAGCTCGCCGATTTATGAGTTTGGAAAAACAATTAAGCCGGCGATTTTTATAAGGAGCTTGATTGAGTGCCTCCTCCCTGGTGTCTTGACAAGTTTACCCCCTCCAGAGAGCAAAGGGGGGAGTTCCAAATTTTTATTTTTTTTTATCCTGATTTAAGATGCAAAACCAACACACATTAAAACAGCTCAGAGCTTATTCCATGCGCGCTTCCACACAAAACCAATTTAGTTTCCATTGATCGCTTTTCAAGCAATTAGATTTCCATTGATGGAAAAAGTAGAGGCTGCTTGTATGAGACGGGGAGGGTCAGTGGTTGGGCACTGTGATTTGCACGTTTATTCGGGCGCTCTGACCACCTCCTCTAACCTCTGACAGATCCCTGGCTCCCTCCCCGCTGCCCCTCCACCTTCCAGACAACAAATAATTCACCATGAAAAAATGGCTGGCGTCAGATTATATATCCGTCTTTATTTCCGATATTGCCTCTTTGTTTCTGCAAACTTGGCTGATTTTCTAAATTGTGGAGTATTGACTGTTTCAGAGCCTGACCAAGCGAGTCTGATGTAACACATTGGAGGTAATGATATCCGAGCGGCTGTGGCAGGGCCGGCACTGGACGGTGGCCAGGCCCCAGAACCATTACTCTCTCCGGCGGAGGCGGGGCCAACGGTAACCCGACTCCACCAGGAGAACCGTCCCTCCTCTCGCCAAAAACTCCTCTTCAAGGCTTCCATATTCAAAATACGTCTGAAGAGGTGAAAGGGTGAAGAGTAGATTCGAGGTGTAAAACAGGAACAGTGAATGCCATTAATGTGAAAGTAGGGAGTAATTCCCCGAGGAAATCCACCTTTCGCCAAAGCCCAGGGATTTTGACAAATGCCTTTCTCAACACCAGCAAAGGAGACAAATGTTACATTTAAACAGAAATACTTAATTTCCGCTTTTGGTGACTTGCAGCAGATATCATTAATCAACAGAAACCTACCACGCTCAGTGAGCCTGCTAAGAACCAGATGATCGCCTTCCTCCACTCAATCCATCAACTATGATTGGAGAAAGAAAGGGTTCAAAAATTTTGAGTTGCACCCACGCAGGAAGAGTAATTACCCTTGTGCCAGACGCTGAGGTGTTCCCGTGACACCTCGACCCTCTGTTTATCATGCCCCAGATTACTCATGGGGGTGTCAGTTGGACGTGACAGAACCAGCACCTCCACCTATGTTCCCTCACTCACCGCTCCGGAGGATATATGACATGCTGAAACTTTTGGGCTGTCAAACTTCTCCCAGGACCCAGGAAGCGCGACGCCCTTCATGGGGCGAGGCGGCCTCAGGTCAGGAGGGGGTGCCGGGGCTTGAAGGATGGCGTTTCCTCCTTAAAGAGCGATCCGTTGATTTTTGTCTCATCAACCGATTGTTGTGCGACTCGGACATTACTCACTGTCTGCTTTATGATGATTTGCGCTCAAACTGATCTTTTAAAGGTGCTGCGTGCAGCGTTTTCAACGTTAATGCATCATTGTCAACATAATTGTGATACATCTGTTTACCGCACTGGTGAACAAGCGGGACCCGAGAGCAGGAAGTGTCTTTATACCTGAACAAACAGGAGAAATTGGTAAATAAGTAACCGATAATCCAACGTAGAAAAGTCTATAACTCCAAAAGAAAGAAAAATCAAACTGTTGGAAAGTTTCTACATGGAGGATGTGAAGCTCAACAACTCTCAACACTTCTTTTACAATAAACATTAAGTTTTATGTCTGAGTAACGAAATATAACATTTTAAATAGAAATTGGTTTTAATTTTCTGGGAAAAAAACAAACAAAAAAGCTGCCATTGTAATTCAAATTAAAGCTGGGAGCAGATTTGTCTCCACTTCTACCCCAGCGACCCTGGTCTGAGCTGCACGTAGCAAGTTCATGGGAAAAATAGACTTCTTTTAAAATGGCGGCTTTTCTGTTGGTTTATCTCCATAGCAACCATTTTATGTTTTGATCACCTGGAGGTGGCGAACAGGTTGATGTACTTTTTAGAGGAATTGGCAAAGTAAACTTTTGGATTTCCTTTGCAATGGGGATTTTTTGCTAACCACATTGTTAATATCTTCTAACTGTATGTCATATAATTTTAATATAATCAGCTTCATATATTACATTTTCTCAATATTCTGGTAAAAAACGTGTGGGCAAAAGGGGAGGGGCGGTTGTCATTCACAATGCACACAATCCGTTTTCCCCAGGAACTCACGACACCATGAATTCCTTCCTTCTTCCTCTGTCAGGCTGGTCAAATTGATGAAAAAAACACTATTTTCAAATAGTGTTGGTTTTATCTCCATAGCAACCATTTTGTGTTTTGGTCGCCCGGGGATACCAAACAGATCAACATGAGTTTCAGAAGAATCGACAAAAGTAAATTTTTGGATTTCCTTAGCAACGGAGGTAATTTTCTGACCACGCCCACATTCCTAATATAGTCATATCCTATATAATATAATTTTGTTCAGCTCTCGCCAGGACTCCATGCATTGAATTTTCACAGTGATCCGTTAAAAAATGAGAGAGCAACAACAGAACGTCACTTTTGAGAGCTCGTCACACGCACGCCGTTCAAAATCTACAACTACTTACTAAATTTTTTCCACAAGAAAACAGACGCTCAAGAACTGAGGCGATGATTGGACAACTTTTCATCTGTATCTGGCACTAAAGGTGTTTTTTTTTTTTTTTTTAATTCAAGATGGCTACCTCTTCCCCGAGGTCAAAGGTCAACAAACTCCAGGTTTGGTTGTAGACTTAAACTGGAGGATGGTGTGTGAAATTTTGTGAAGCTCGCTCAAACAAAAGTGTTCTTTTCCCATATTGTGGCAAAGCTAGAAAATTGCCAAACGTAACATTTTGCCACGTTTTTTCTGAAGGCCCATAAGAAATTTTTATCCCTTTTGTTTGTTTTTACGGTTTCGCCAAATGTGACGTCATCATTTTATGGGGGAGGGGCGTCATTCACGATGTCCAAAGTTCATTTTCCCGGGTACCAGGATGAGTGCACATTTTGGAGAGTTTTTCAGTTTGGAGTAGAAGTTTTTGCTTAAAGGTGCAGAAAGAAAGAAGAATTGAGAAAACAATCTGCTCCTTCAGTCACTCAGAAAACCGCAGGTAGATTTTTTTACATCACAAATCTCGATATTCTTCAGCGAAGCCTCAATTCTAGAAAAATTGGGCAAAACTTAACAAATAAATGGAGCTGAAACATCTCCACAGATGATCAGAGCTGGGTTGAAGGGTCAAAACTGGACTTAGAAACGTTTATTTCAGGCTTTAATCTGGTTTCAAACTGTTGACTTGTTGGTTTTGTTGGTGTTTTCTGTTCGATTCCAAGAGAAACATTGAAGCAGGTCATCCTCCAGGAACCAAACGCCACAAACTTTCCATCCAGAAACATGTCCAATTCTAAGATTTCTGGATGAAAAGACCATCAGTCTGTATGAGATTTTTAATTCGATGCAAAAACTCACTTTTGAAACATTTTTTACATCTCTGTAACAGCGACTCCAAAACACAAACTCTGCATCCTCGATATAGTTTTTATTTAAACTCCTTTTTCATATTAATCCTCTTTTTTTTTAAGTCCAGCTTTTTTAGTAATTGCTGAGTCCACATGTCTAAATGTTAGACTCCATGTTCTCCTCTGCTTTTGTCCTCTGTAGAAATAATAAGGACTGTTGATGATTAATGCGGCTTTGGTCAAATAAAAAACACTGTTATTAAAAATCCGGTGGATTCTGAAGGAGAAAAGGGAATTTTAGTTCAAATTTCAACATGTTCAATGGACGCGTTTTGTAAGTAGAGCCTTAAAAATGTGTTTAGTGATGGACCAACATGAGTTTTGAGCGCATTTCCATAGACGTTTCATTGGAAATAGTCACTTAAATGTAAGTTTCCGATGGCGGTGAGATCAGAGCTTCAGAGCTAGCCTTCAGTTAACACCAGAGCTCCAGTGTTTGTGTTCTTTGATTTGTTGTAACTTTAGTATAGTATGTGAAACATTTTGTCTTTTAGCGTCACCAGTGAAGATTTCATTTGGTTGATCCTGAAAATGTTCTACAAGGACAAAAGGCATCCAGATGTAGACATAGTTTGACATAAATGTAAATAAATACACGATTAGCAAGGACAAAACAGTGTCCTTTAACGCAACAAACAATAAATAAAAGCATGTTTCACCAAATGTAACAATTTGAGGCTCGTTTCTGTGATAAACCTCCATCATTCTGGTTGGGAAGATAAAACCCAAAATAATGATGCATGTCGCTCCCAGCTTGGATGAGCCTACCCATTTTCCCAGTGATGGTCTTGTGTGCTTCTGGTAATTATAATTATTTCTAAGACATTAAGGTTGTAATTTACATTGATGTTAAAATGCTTCATGCGGTGCCGTTAATGGAGTTTGGAAAAAAATAAATTCGGAGCGAAATGATTTCTTTGCAACGGGACAGATCATTCCTACACATAAAAGGTGAACAAATGCAGCGTTGCATTTAAAGTGTCGAACATGAGGCGAGTCAGATGAGGATGGACACGCGGAGGCAATAACAGTAAAGCAAACAGGCTACTGCCTCTGCTCCGCTGCTCCTAGCCTCCCTGGTGATACATGCGAGAGATAACAGCTTAATTTCAACCTCAGCACTTTTACTGCACTGTCCAAGGCATTCACTGCATCAATGTATCAACGCGCCGCCATGCTAGTCACTCTCCACTGCGACAACTCACAATTTCTCTATGATGGAGGCTTTCACAAAGGTGCGGCGATTTGGCTGGCGCTCGGGCCGCCCTCCTCTGATGGCTTTGGTCTTCGGAGACTCTGCTGGCTGTTTGTTTCTCTGAGAACAGGTCACAGGGCAGACTTTTGATTGAATCCCCCACACTGTGACGAGTGGGGGGTGGGGGGTGGACTAGTTCTCCATTTTGCTGCAGAAGCTCTTCCCTCTGCAAAATATTTCTCCTTCGCTTCATCAAAAAAAAGGAGCAACTTCGACATCCGCAGAGCAAAAACGAGCGATGGAAGAAGCTCTAATGAGTCTGCTAGTCCGCCTTCAGCGGAAAAACGGGATCCGGAAACCCGGGATCACTTTCTAAAACGGTCTGTGGTTCCTGCATCTGTCAGGTGGAAACAAAGGATTTCTTTGCTCTGGTGTTGGACCAGTTATGAAGCTTGGACTCTTGGACTCACTCATACCCCAGGCCCCCACGGCTAGCGTTATGGCTCTGATGCGAGCGCCGCACTCGGACGATCACGTTCGACCTCCGCGGTCTGGCATCCGCGGTGTTGCAAATCCGTTATGTTGGGTTCAAATTTTCACTGGATGCTGCAACTGAACCGCAGCAAATAAAGGGGAGGGGTTACTGTACTTCCTTTATACCGTATTCTCACAGTTATACGTCGCTAGAGCAAAACATGTCTAATCAAGAAGAAGGAAACCTCATATAAAGAGTATTAAAGCCCAGCAAAACTAAAAAATAAATAAACAAAAACAATAATACTAACTCTTTTGATGTGCAGAAGAAAAAATATCGCAGTTTAAGAGGAAATCAATCAGATTCTCTTCCGTGTTTGTTTTGGACGACACTTCTTCTCTTTAGCAAATACTCATACTCAGAAGCAGCGCCCTCTAGTGGTTGTTAGAGGAAACAACCGCTAACCCGGGATGTTGGAATGTGGCGTTGACGATACTCTAACCACGGGCTCACGCTGCATCCGGTCCGGCTCCGGTGTAGACGCCGCAGTCTTTACGTAACCTGAAAAGTGTAAGAGGCACTCACACTGCATCCAGTCCGGTCCAGCCTCTCCAGAACTCCGTATCCGCTTTGTTGTCTTTACATTCCTGACCGACATCGGAGCCGAGCCGGTGTTGTGACAAACTACGTTCTTCCTGCCAGAATGTGTGTCCCCGGTCTCAGACGTCGTTGATTTGTTTCGTTACACTCATATTCTGTCCCCAAGTGTAAAAAGACGGTAGAATATTACGCTAGACTTTATTCTGGGGCTTTTGTGAGTTCAATGTCATTTTTTTTTGCACATATTCTGCGTAAAAAGACGGGGGGGCACGGATTCTGTCGGACCGCTGCTGATCCAGACACTCCAATAATTTGCAATAAAATCAACATATATTTAATAATTGTTCGCTGCTTCCATAACAACATAACTTTCATAAATCATGTTTATTATCCTTAACTACACAAAATGTCTTTTTTTTCTTATTTTTTAACAGAAGAAGTTGTTTTACAGAAAATATTTGGGGAAAAAAAAATGCAACGTATGGGAACGTATCCTGGCTCAAACCGGGGCACTTTCCTGTGATTTTGGGGCTATAAACGACCTAAACTTAGAATCGTGTGTGTGAACATAAAGTACATTTTTCAAAATAAAACCTATTTTCCGCTGTTTCCGCTGTGTTGTTCTCGTTACACAATACATGCATCACAGTCAGATATGTACATTTAAGCCTATAAAGGACAAAAGTATTAAAACAAGTTCCATTCTTACCTATTGTATGAAGACGAGTCACGCAGAAAAAGAAGTCTAGTGAAAATAATTCAAAATCACAGCGGAGAGAGGGTTTGTTTACTACTACTTCCTGTATAAATGTTATCGGGTGAGTCTGGTGAGGTCGGCAGGAGTCTGTGGCTGCAACAGGACCGCAGCCGTCTGTAGCCAATGTGAGTCATCTGCCATAGTCCTGCTCCGGCGTTCGCACCGAAGCCGGACCGGATGCAGTGTGAGCCCGGGGTAAGTATCAGTGCATCTGGAATTCAAAATGGCTTCTTCTCTGAAGGTGAAGGTCCATAGCAACCATTTTATTTTCTGTAAGTCTGGGGCTGATAAAAATGCTTGTTCACTTTTTATGTTTCTATATGAGAGAAGTTTCCTTAGCAACCATTGATGGATCCACTCAAATAGTTCATGATTATCAAGGCAAACCATTAAAAACTGAGTTTGGTTTGGATTTCTCACTGAAACATGAATGTTTTTCGTAATTGTTGCATCACTTTGACTTGTTTTGGACTCTAACATGTTCCAATGAGGCGTTGACAATACTGAGAAGTATCAGTGAAGTCAAATTTGAATTCAAAATAACGTCCTCTCTGAAGGTGAAGGTCCATAGCAACCAAAGCATTACTTGTACATCTTAGACTGATAAATACGTGGATTCAGTTTTCATGTTTGAACGTGATACCATTAGAGATCCCGCCGGACACATATTTTTAATTTTGATCAAAGCAAACAATGAGTTTGGGTTGAAATGTTTTCTAGTTTAATTTGAGATGTGTTCTTAAATGTGATTTTTTTAACCTCCAAAAGGTTTGGGGTCATTTTAAGACTTTAATGAAGCTCCGTGTCCATAAAAAGAAACAAATTTCACAAGTTTTTGCAGAAGAAAACTGTTTAAGATTCTTTATCTGCCATAGATTTGTTCTTTATATTTTATTTATTGGTTTATTCATTAGAGGACGGCTTCAGACTGATTAATTTAAGGGAAAGAAGTAGTAAATTTCCAGCATTGGTGGTAATTCCTCCGTTTCTTTCTGGTTCTGAGTCATAAAAAAAGAAGAAAAGAGGAAGTTTGTTTATGAGCCACGCTGGAGTTTTTCATTTGCGGCTTCTCGTAACCATAAGAGAGGATTTATAAAGAGATTAAACCAACATGACTCTGCAGAGAGCCAACATGTCAGCTCCCAAATCACATGTATCATAAACATGTGCTTTTGCTCAATTTAATTGCTAAATTCTTGACGTTGTAATCTTCCGCTTTACAAACAGCGCTTGAACCCGGACTTATCCCCAAAGCAAATAATGTTTAATTTTAAAAACCTGCTAAAACAGATTACATTCTCTGCAAATCCTCTTTAAATTCACAGTCATTGTGATGCATCTGGTGTGTCAGGAGACCGCGCCAGCCGCATGCAGGCTGGCTGGGATTTCCTCGCAAAGCCCCGAATCTTTGGAGCCCTGACCCCGAGCGGCGCCGGTGACGTGGCCGGCATACGGCGGGAGCCGGGGATTCGAACACGCTGTTCTTTAACCCGCGGTGCAGGAGGAGACCCTCTATCCAGGACGCGAAATGTGCTTTTTATCACATGCCATCGACACACCCCCCCCCCTCTGTCATTCACCTCCCGTCAAAAAAATATTGGCAAATGTTGTAATTACGCGGCGAGTGTCTGCGCCTTACATGGCCGGAGGCGGCGAGCGGTCCCGGGCCTGATATTTCAGCTTTATCATATTTTAGTTTTATTTGAGGACGGTGGCAGCAGCGCGCCTCCAGTCAGCCATAATTGAAATGAGGGAAGGAAGATGTAGAGGCTGTGCGCCCCACTCCTTGTAATCAAACCCTTAGTCCTGTGTGCTTCACCATTTTTCAAAGTGAAATATCTCCACAATCTTTATAGTAATACGCAGCGGGCCCTCCTCGCGCCTTAGCCTGTGGGTAATTAGGCATGAGAGAGTGGAGCGTCTACATACAGAAGCCATGCATCCAGCGCAGTGGAGCCGGGCGCCGGGCCTCCGATGCTGCAGGTCCTCCAGCAGCATTCAATTAACTTCATGATCGCATTCATAACAACATAAGGCTGCTCTGTGACTCATTTATTATTCCTGTTGTTGCAGGGGTGACATCAGTATTCAGCTGCCGATGCTATCTGTTTTCCACGTCGGCGGTGAGGGTGTCGTGGGGGGGCGCTGGTGAAAAAGTGAGCCGGAGGGGGCCTGATGGAGAAGTTGATGTATGATCCCTGGTGGCTGAGCTTGTTTGAAGCACGGAGCCGGGCAGGTGATTCGGAGGCGCCGGCTCTTTAAACAGCGTAATGAGCCAGAGAGGACGCCCCCACCCCCACCCCAAAACCAGAGCCCCCACCCACCCAACAGTGAAGGAATGTTGGGGAGATTTTCACAAAAGTGACGTTTATGTGCAGATTTATTAATGTTGCTGCACATATTTGATAAACCTCGTTAGTCTCTTGAAGCTGAATCTGTCACCGGCTGCTTAAGGAGTCGCTCACAAAAACGCTGCTGTTTTCACTCGTTCTTGAGGAGATTTTCTGAAAATGACATTTTAAATCAACGATAAAATTCAGTTCGGATTTGTAAAAGAAAAAAAAGTTGACTTGTGTTGCATCGACGATAAAAGGTTTGGGGTGTCAGGGGCTGTAAGCCAGTGTGAGAGCATGAACACAGATGGATGATGGGAAGGAGGCGGGCTTACTCTGTGTCCAAAGTCCCGCCCACCACTCAGAGGGGAATTTCTAATGAACTCCTTCCTGTGAGGTAAGATAGCTGTCAATAAGGAATATTAACTTGTGCACAAATGAATATTTTGTGAACAACTTTTCAGAAAAATATGATTCCAACATTTAGTTTTACATTTAACCTTTCTGTTTTGGATACGACTTTTCTTTGTCTTGAATACCAAACTTTCCTGTTAAACTGTTCTGTGACGTATTTTTGACAGTTTCTTTGAATTCAAATCAAAATAAAAAAATACAAATGTTAAACATCAAATTAAATGGTGTATTCATGGTTTTTTCTGCAAAGTTAAGTGCAAAAAAAATCATCCTTGTACACAACTTTGTCTTTATAAATGGATTTCTTTTTGACATCAACCTTACCCAATACTAGCCACTCTGCAGAAACTATGTCCTAGAAAAAAAAAAGGATTGGGAACGCTTTGAAAACGATCGGAACGGGGCTTCAAAAACAAGAAGGTGACATTTCCAGAGTTTTGAAACCAGGTTGAGAATTTGGGAAAACTTTTGGATATTTTTTACCAGACAAATGTTTGCCGATAGCAAAAAAAGGCCCTCTCTAATCGTCTTTAGATCTATTCCCAAAGCGTTAACAGAAGTCTTTTAAATATGATGATGATAATATTTTTAGCCCAATTCAAATTCACCTTTGACTTGTGAGTAAGCCTGCCCTCATTTCCCATCATACCTTTGTTTACCCCACACGTGTCAAAGTCAAGGCCCAGGGGCCGGATCTGGCCCTCCAGGTAATTCTACACGGCCCTTCAGATCCTTTTATATTATAGTTATTAATGGCCTGATGTTATATTATGCTATAATTTTGGATAATTTTGACAAAATGTATTTATAGTGAGAGTAAAATATTGAATATTATTTATATTTAAGTTGATTTGTTCTGTAATAAATCATAGTGATGTTAAATAATTACATTTTTAAACTTCTAAAATTTTAGTTTTAGTGTTTTGGACTCTGGATTTTACTGTGCGTTTGAGTTTGACAGCCCTGGTTCATTCTCTCCTGTTAGCTTACAGCCCCTCACACCCCCAAGCTAACGTTATCGCTGCAACAAAAATGAATATTGGAGCTATCCAGCCCAACAGATTCCAGTTCAGACAAGGAAAACAAAGACGTTCATGGATCTATTCGTCTGTAAGTGGATGCATCAGAAAGGGGCGGAGCAGGGAGCTTGTAGCCCCGCCCAGAGTGCTTTCTACATGACAAATATGATCTTTTTTTAAATGCAATTTTTTCCATCTGCTCCTAAATCACAACAGTTTGAAAAAAGAAATACTCAGAAATGCGATTGAAAGCTTAATTTTCTTCATCTTTGTCCTCATCAGGGAACAAGAACATGTTAAAACACCATTTTCTATTGGAGTGGGTCTGATACTGTAGGTGAGGGGTCTGCAACCCGAGGCTCCGGACCCACGTGTTTAACCCCTCCACACCGGCTCTCTGGCTAAAGAAAAATAAAATAAAAGTAATTTTTAAAAGTACAGCTTGCCAACTTTTGTGTATTCCTCTAAACGTTTCATATACGCTCCAGTTAACAGCAGAAGGAAGTAGGACAAAGGATGACGGCTCACCGAAGTAAACCTAAAGTATAACAAGACAAAATGTTGTTTTTGTCTCGCGTTGTTTACAAATACATTTACTTCGCTTGAATCTTCCTATTGGGGACAGGAAGTCTTTTATTTTGAAAAAAGTCATATGAGCTGTCACAATTTTGAAATTTTGAATTGAAAATCCCATTTATCTTAATATTTATGTATTTATTTGCACCCAAAATAAATATTATTCATATTTATTATTAAAAACAACAAATGTAATGATGATAAAGAAGTATCAAATTTTCTTATGAGGTTTGGATCAGAACCAAACGGACCCAAACGGCTCTTTTACAGCCAAAGGTTGCAGTTTTTTGCAGCTTGATGCTAAAAGATTCTGCAGGAAAGTCAGAAAAGAGGCGCTTCAGACGCTCGTCTCATCAGAGAATGGATCAGGTTTTCATTCCCTGATCAATACGTCCCCTCTGCATCGCTCTGCAGCCGCCGCCGCCGGGTCCTCGACGGCGCTCCAACAGGTCGGTGCATGCATGCAGCAGCGTGCACGTCTGAACGCCGTCCAGACGCCGTTCCTCTGCAGCAGCAGGAAGACAAAAGAGGAGGACGGCCCACAAGCCGCCTGCGCAGCGTCTCATTGCTGCTGATAATATATAAATGCATGCACACATGGATGCTGCTCGTAAATGAATAAACACATACATCAATTTCAAAATCCAACACATTTGAATTTCAAATGCAGCTGCGCCTTTTCCCCTCTTTTTTACGATATGTCTCATTTCTCTGGTGGAGATATAAAAGAGAGGCAGCAGAAATTAGAGAGGTGGGGGAACAAATGCTGTATGGAATTTGAGATTATGTATTTGGTTTGTGCGTTTCCCCCCCTGTTTAAATCAAAGGCGTGGGGGCCGCGTAGCCCTGGGCTTGTTGCTGGTGACAGTTTCAGTGTTTCTAGACTTCCCTCCTCCCCCTCCTCCCCCCCTTTTCCCGTCCTGAAATGAGAAGCGGGGTGGAACGGGGTGTGGGCTTCTGGCGGGGGGTGAATTAAATAGTCACTCTCCCTCCTTTTTCTCGCTCTCCCTCTCTTGCACTCCTTTTTTTTTCAGTGGCGTTTAAAATCAATTCATTCAGTGGACTGCTGACACAGCCCGGCCCAGAGAGCCCAGGATTTATGGCTCCCTCTAATGGGCATGCTCTGAACCAAAGCCCTGCCGTCAGCACAATCCTGCCAGCCACCCGTCCACCCCGCTCCACCACTCCATCCAGCTTTTAAAGACGCAGGCATCCTTCCCCTCCTCCCTCCTTCATCACCCTCTGCTGCCGCCGAGGTGAAGGGCCTAACAATGTGGCGGAGCACGGAGACGACAAACCGGCCTCTCTGTAAACAGAGATCTCTCAGGAATCCCTCCATCTGATCACCCAGAGGTTCATCTCTGGTGGAGGTGTCAAAAGCTCTCTGCAGAGAGGCCTCCTTCACTGCTGATGCACATTCACCCCCCAAAGAATTCCGTATTAGATGAATGTCCAAACCGGCCGGACTTCCTGGAGCAGCTTCTGTGTCCAGGTGAGACTTCCAGGTGTCTGAGGAGCAGGAACGACAGTTTGAGATCATCCCAGTCAGATTAACGTCCAGACTTTGTCTGGGCAGGACGCGATGAAAGGAAACCAGGAATGAAGCTGAACTTCATCCCCCTCATCATCACACTACCACCACCATGTCTGACAGTTTATGTCGTCAGATTCAGAAAGTTCTGCTGGGTCTCATCAGAAGATCAGTGTCTTTGGGTCCTGGTCGGGTTCCTTCTGTCATTTTCATCATCATTAGCTTTTCTTTTGTGACAAAACTGCAGAAACTTCGTTTCTCGTCTATTTTGGATTTCTTTTGCTGAAACTTAAAACTGAGAAGATCTTCCGTTCCTCCTCCTGACACTCCAGAGACGAGTTGGACAAACAAACATTTCTGTAGATACTTTTAAAGTACTTGTTACTTAAAGTAATCCTTTCTCTGTTACTCCTGGATTAAGTTACTTTCTTTACATTTCCTCCAAAGGTGGAACAACTATCCAAAAGTATTCAAAGTATTCCGTAAGTACAGTTTAATAGTGAAATGAAAACAAATAAAAGTTAAAAAAGAGACCAAACTGAGACCCACAGGACTGAAAACTACAAAAATGTCTCCTGAAGAAACAGCTTCCTGCTCCTCCATCCAGACCACGACCACAGACTGATGTTTGCTGGGAGAAACCGCAGAGGAAGTCCTCGTGAGGAACAGAAACATCAAATAGTTTTTGAAATGGTTTCGCTCAGAGAAAATTCAGTTAAAAGTCTGGAAGTGACGGAGCAGCAGAAAAACGATCCGGTTTCACTCCTCCTGGTCGTTCTGCTTCGTTTGGATCTGCCGTACTATAACATGTACTGATATTAAAACGGTAACAAAAATGTCTGAAATCATTTTAGTACAACGAAAGGAATTTGTTTCTATAATACTTTAACTGAGCTATTATCATCTCAACTAAAAACTTAAGAATTTAACAAAGAAGAAGCAACTTTGTTCTCCCTAAAAAAGTTTTTAAAAAACTGAAATCTACACATTGTTTTTACTCTGATTTGCATTTGTGTGAATTTTATGATTTCATCACATGTTACATTTGTGGAGATTTTTTTACTTGGTTGCAATCTGGAGTTTCACCACTAGATGCCACTAAAGGCTGCATAAATACAAAATACAAACGGACAGATTTCCTGCTAACATGGATTTGAGATGTTCTTCTTTCATATGAAAACCAATAAAAATGTTATCTTTGTTTTTGATAACTAATCTGCACTTAAACTGAAAACTTATTAAAAACTTTAGATTTTAAGAACTGGATTATGGAAACTAAAAAAGACGAATAAAACAAGAATTCTTTACACTTCCTTTCAACTAATTAATTAAACTTTATCAGACATTCATTATATTCATTTAAAATGTCTATTTACGATTAGGAGCATTTATGTAATCTTTTATTTATGCTCAGATCAGTTTAAGATATTTATGATTAAACTCCTTCACGCCTATATTTATTTACAATCACATAAAATACATTTCCATGTTGTTTCGGGTCAAAGTGATGTTAGATTCTGGATTAAATTGTACATCTCAAATTAGCGCCATGCGGCCAAAGGGGTTAATGGATTTATCTACATGTTTTTCCTTGTTTTTGTTGCTGAAAATGCTTGAAATAAACCAAAGCAATCAAGGGAGTTTTTAGCTGATTTTCAGTTCTGCTTGGAGTAAAGCAGGAGGATCAGTACGGTGGCCCTGAAGTCCAAATCACAGCAAAAGATAGAAAAGATCACAATTGCAAAAGCATAACAAATAATAACATTTTTGTCTTATGATTACATTTTACAAACCAAAACAAAATTGAATAAACCATAACAATATTTTAAAAAAATCATAAAAATATATAATGTCCAGAAATTACAATGAAATATACAAAAAACTGAAACAAATTAAGAAACCGGAAAAATCACCTATGAATGGACATCACTGATTGGATGATGAGGTTTGTTCACCTTTCCAACGGGAAGTTATCTTCCTCAGTAAAATCTTCAGGCAGAGGATTTCTCTTGAAGCCTTTGGCCACGCCCCCTGCAGAAGTTTGCTGATTGCTCATCAACTCTTCACCACAATTCAGGTGAAGTCCCACAATTCCTGCACATTGCTTTATTATTAGTAGTTTTGGTTGTGATTTTTTAATTTAGCCTTATTAGTGATTTGTTGGCGTGATTTGGCCTTCGGGGCCACCGTACGCCTTCATTTTGAGATGGGATTCTGTTCTCCTTAAGACAAAAAACGTCAGATTTGAAGTTCACAGAGAAGAAGCGCATCCCTTGAAGTGGTTTGAAGTTTCTCAGCGCCGCTGATGCTTAAATGTGAGAATAAAGGCGCTTCGTGATGCAGCGCGGCCAACAAAACACCCATGATTGTTATTTGCTTTTAGTTTTAATGCCTTTTTTATTGTGTTGTTTTGGCAATTTGTGTGCATAACGAATTACAGCGGGGCTAAATTTGTGAAGATGTGTAATCATTAAGGTCTGCTCTTTTTAACAAGAGCCGCGTCCTCCACCAGGATGAGAACGGGCTCTGAATATTCACCATCAAAGCCCAGGGCTTTGGCTTTTTCATGAGGAATCCAACTGCAGATTCTGCTGGAAAACTGAGATTTAAGGCGGAATCATTAGAAGCCATCATGGCGTCTCTCCATCACCTCGTTCGTCTGAGCTCTTTCCATCTGTATTCATGGATTCATGAGCAAGTCTTGTGTCACAGCATCTGAAACTTTGATGGCACGATGAGGAGCAGCCAGCCGCCGTGAAGATACATAAAAGGATGGCGGTCTGAATGGTGATGGCGGTCCGGTGTGACTCTCCAGTCCAGTCAGTTAACTCGTCTCCTTGTTTGAGTATGTCTCCGTGTTAAATCTACTGCCATGTTTGTACACAGCGCTTCACGCCGCACTCGACCTCGCCGCATCCTCCGGCAATTTGCAGACAAACAGGGACGCTTCCCGCCGCCTCCACCCGCCGCCTCCGACCGCCGTCCTCCTCCACATTCCAGCTGTGCTCTGCAGCCTGTCAGGCCTAAATTAGCCTCCAAGACCGCGGCGGGCTCCAAACCTAACCATTACTGACCATTTGGCGCGGCTTCATTAGAAAGCCATGCATGTAAAATCACGCCGCGGTCCCCGGCCGTCACATCCAATTTCAAAATACAACCCCCACCCCCCATCTTTCTCTCCTCCTTCACTTCAACATTCTCCTTGTTTCATAAAATATGATGTGATTAGAAATAGATTACACACCTTGTTAGCAGAGCGTTTCATATTTGAAGACGGTGGCCTCCTTCATGATTCAAAGCCGCGGCGGCCTTGTTCTCCGGCCTATTTGTTTAATAAGCTCTGATACCATCAGCGGGCCTTTTAAGTGAACACACTCCCCTGCAGCAAAGAGGGGAGATCAATACCCACACCTGTAAAAAATAATAATTAAAGGAAGAATCAAAGATTTTTCTCCTTCTGCGGGAAACCGAGGAGGAATCGGGAACGGCTGGAGCCTGAGAGGAAACCCAAAACAGGAAGCGGCTTTTACAGGTTCAGAACAAAGCTTTGAACTCCGCCGGACCGGAAAGGGGTCGGGGTGAGCGGGGCGCCATCACCCTTCAGCCAGTCTGACAACCGAGCATCATCAGCTTTCTCTGGTGTTAGAAAACCTGTCCGGGGAATTCGCTCAGCGCTGCCTGCTAGTTTCAGCCATTGTCTGTACATGAGAACTGGACTGAGTGCCCCCCCCTTGGTGTTCCAGACAGGAAGTGCCAGCAAAATCCCACAGACACATGAAACTGTTGGTTGTTACAGCAGAAAAACTCCAAGTTCAAGAATCACATTTGACCGATTTCCCCTGAAACGATGGATCATTGCAGACAAACGGGAGGCGTGGCTTCTTACAGGTGTCCCTGAACGTTCAGGTGTCAGGTAGGACTACAGTTATACATATGTAGGTATTGGTACCGTTTGGGTTCTGTCCAACACCGGTTCTTCTTTTGAAAGGGGCCCAAATTGACTTTTTTTTGTTTGTTTTTATCGATTATTGAAGGAAACATGAATGTTTGTTTCCCTCTGTCTGTGTTATTGACTGTATATACAGAGAACTGAATGGAGTAACTCCTCCCCCCTGGGGTTCCAAACAGGAAGTAGCTGTGAAATCCCATAAACTTCTATAGAGACATAAACAGCTGTTGGTCAGAATAAACATTCTTTCTCTAAAACCTTATTTAATATCCTCAATTATTCAAGTTATTCAAGTTATAAACCGACCAATCAGATGCCTCAGTCAAAGCATGTGATGTTTGATGACCCCCATCTCGAGTGTTTGACAGACTCTCCTTTGTTTTTTTTTTTGTTTTTTTTAGGGAAACTTCCACTAAGCTCACTCCTGATTGGCGACTGTCGTTGCCATAGAAACGTTAACTCAGAATGATTTGGACCAATCACTGTCGTCTGGCTCCAACATGGCAGCGCCTTTATTGCAGTAAAATGTCCAAACATGGCGATGCACCCTAGTCTTCACAGAGACTTCTGGGAAATTTCTAGGATTTTTGAATTGTAGAATTCGGACACAACCGCTGTTTCCAACATGGCGGCATCTGAAAAAACGGCGACTGAATTGACTTTGTTTATGATGTCTCGTTTGGTCCAGTTCTCTGATACAGTCGATGGTAGCAGCTGGGAAGTTGGCGCCATCAATCAAAACATTTGCTGCACCTGTTGAGATTTCCGGCCTTTCCCGCCACTGATCTTCACGCCTATGGCAGTTTGGGCGGGTGGGCGGCGCCGGGGGACGTATAACGCCCACCAGCGATCCTCCGGGTCGCAGGAGGTCTGCCGTTAAGGATCCACGGCGGTGATATGGAACTATAACCGCACAATTAGACTAATGGAAAGCGTCTCTGCCTCTCCCGGCGTGCTGCAGCGAGACACACGTGCGCCCCCCCCAGAGACGAGGCGGGGGACGTGGAGTGCAGAGGAGGTAATGGCGGATGCCCATTGATCCTGGTTGCCACCTGCTATATGGCTCCGCTGAGGATGGCGGGGAGGCAGAGGCCTCCGTCTGGGGAGGGATGGCGGCGGCGCCCCGGCTCTCTGGCATCTGGATAAGAGTCTTTTTCAGGTCTTCAGATACTTAACCAGCACACATTAGCACAATATGGGTGGATGGGGGGGAGTAAGGCGTGCAAACATGCCGCCTTTATCGCAGCGAGAGCGCTTCCACGCCGTTAACTCGCACTCTGCAGGCGCCGGCCCCTCTGGGGGCGGGCAGGTGAGAAACAAAACAAAGAAAACGCCACCAAAGTGTCAATGAGCAAACACGTCCTGTTTGCATTCAGAAGGAGAGGGAGGCCCGATCAGAGGGTACGGTATAATTCCTGAAAGTTCCCTTCAAACACAGTGAAGAGGCGCCGCACGACGCCTCGCCTCAGCCAAAAACAACGACAGGATTCATGCAAAATTCATGCTCCTTCGCAGAGCCGGCTCTCTGCTTCCACATATAGGCGCTGTTGCTGTGCAGGAGCGGGTCACATGCGTGCAGCTGGTCTGGAAGCACAAGTCTGACCACCTCTGGACTTCCCTCCACATGTGAGGAGCAGCGGAGGGAAGGAAGCGGCTGCATACATTTGCTGCAGCCTGTAAACTGTGCAACACTGACATCTATCTTCTCCACCTGAAACCTCCAACACTCAGAGGAAGAAGCAGAAACGGCGAGGAAACACCTTCCCCCACATCCTGGTTCATGATCTTTCTGTTTGTCTGCTTCTTAGTTTCTCCTTCAAACAGCAGAAGAAAATCAACATCCTGGACTTTTCTGGACCAGCTCTAAAGTTTGGTGCAACGCGGCGAGACGGGGAGGAGGCTGACCTGCCCAGCTGGGGGTCTCCATGTACGGGTGAAGCGGGTGGGCTTGAAGCTGGGTCACTCGACTCGCTGCTGCTGCTGCCGCCGCCGCCGCCGCTGCAGGTGAAGATGAACCCTGCAGGTCAGAAACATCCTTTCAGCAAACCGGATCCAAAAACTTTCTTTATGACACAACACAAAACCAGCATAAACACAACAGGTCGACTTCAAAAACTGACCCCACAGAGGGGAAAGAGGTGCAAAACACCAAAAACATAAAACATTTCTCAAGGTTTGTTGAAAAAGAGCCCGCCGCACATCCACGCTGAGCTCACTTCATGCATTTTTCAGGAGATTTTTGAAACATTAAACTGCTTTATTCTCATCAAAAAACAAACAAACAAATGAGAAATGTTCATTTGCAAAGATCAGATGATTTTAGAATCAAACGAATGTTCTCAAAAGTGTTTATTTTGTGGGTTAGCATGAACACAATTTAACACAGATACAAAAATCTCCACAAACTTTTCATTTATTTCCTATATTTGGCTTAATTGGGAACATTTTTAGCTCTTCCTCCACAGTAATCAGCTTTGAAACACACATCCCGGTCGGAAAACACCTTCATTCTCTAGTTTCTGTAAGGTGTTCAGGTGTGAAATGATGTGCACGTACACTGCAAAATTAGGCCTCCTAGAAATAAGTTAAAAAATCCTAAAATTACAAAAAATTATTTAAAAAAATCTGCCAATGGGGTGAGAAATATGGTTACCAAGAATTCTTATTTTAAGTAACTAAGACATGCTTTCTCAAACTAAAAATACATTTCTCAGTAAAGATTCTCTTTCTTGGAAAACGGGAAATAAAACAATTTTTTTTCTTGAAACAAGAGTCTTTGTACTTCCTTAGGATTCGTGTTCGTAGTTTGAACTGAATCACTGAAGCTTCATGAAGCTTCAGAGGTTTGGAAGGCTTCATATGGACCAGACAGACCCACAGATGTTTCTTTACGTGTGACCAAACGTAGATGAGTTTACATACGGAGAAGGAGGGTGTAAAGGTGCTTTCACACGTGAAAAATTTGGATGCCCCGCCCCTCTTTTGCGGCGCGGTGAATTTGCTGCTCGTAGCCTCACAGAATGAAAAACATATGATGTTGAGGAATCAGGTTTATTTATTGTGAAGAGTTCTACAAAAACATCAGTAATCACGTCTCCATGTTGGGGTTTATATGATTATTATTCAAAGATTTTCCCCGTACAGGGGGGCGTGTTTGTATGACAGCCGCCTCCACGGTGTTTCTGTGTCTCTGTGGATGTGCTTGTAGCCTCTCTGTCTCGGATTAACCCGAAGAAAATTAGGAGACCTTCTTCCTTTTTCTTAAATGTCTCAATGAGCCGACAGCCTCCGAACCCTGCAGCGTCTCTCTCTCTCTGCCGGTATATTGAGTGAGTGAGCTCCGCCGCGGGAGAGAAAGCCGCCGATCTGTCCGGAGTGTTTCCCGCCTTCACCCTAAAGTAGCTGGATGAGCTCCGAGAACCTGCGGCTCAAACAGGTAAAGGAAAACGAAGAAAATTCTGGACAAAAACGCCCGCTTTAGATTAATATTCTACCTGCTGATCAAGTCACTGAGAACATCATGTGTTCAAAGCTGAGTTCCTGATTGGCTGATGCGACGCAGCGACCTGTCAAACTCCAGGTATTTACATTTTGCCGCCCAATTCGTACCTCAATGCTCAAATTGAGCTGGTGGCAGACTTTCGCATTTACTGTGAATGCACCTGAAGAGGAGGGATAACCAGCTTAGTTTATCTATCAGCTCTATTATATTTACACCTTAAATTAAACTGTACCTCTGCTGCCAAACCCAAAATCATGGTGTAATTTCAAAAAATCGAATTAAAATGTAGTGAAGAGTTATAAAGAAATGCAGTTTAGGATATTACAGTAGCAACAGAGAACACCCAACTTTAGGAAGAAGTTAGAACAGGTCACCCTCAAGCCTCATCAACCAGGACGTTGGAGGTGAATGAAGTATTCCTCTATAGTGCTGCTCTACAGTCACACGTTCACACACTGAACACCTACGCCAGCCGATGACCACCAGGGGCAGTGTTGGTTCAGTGGCTGAGGAGACGTCCTATCAGAGGACGACTGCTCTACCAACCACAACTCAAAATGTTGATGAAACCAGATATTTTTAAATGTAAGAAATTCTTGAACTTTTGTTAATTGATCCAATGTTTCATGTTTTACAGAGTAGAACTCGTATCGATTTCACCAAGATACTATCGATACTCTGATCAATTAGCCCCTCCCTAATGTGAAGTCGGTCTGTGACACTCAAATTTAAAGAACTGTGTTAACCTGATATACCAGGTCTGTTCTCCAGCAGTCAAACATCAAGAGGGACCACCAGATCGGACACGCTAACTGATCAGAGCAACAAATGGAGCAGAAATTTAGGTAAAAATGTACTTATATCTGTTTGTTTTCTATGCGAAGACGTGGAAATTATGCCACTACATTAATAAGTTTGTTTGTGTTTAATACTATTAAATTACGTTTTTTTTTCAGTCTTTTCAACCATTTTGTACGAGTCATTTCTGGGTAACTTTTTTCTTTTTTGTGTCTGATTCAGTTTAAACAACAAACAACTGGATGTTTTCTTTGATCGTCGATCACGTGATTAAAGATGAAACATGAAGAACTCCAAAGCCGGCGTCTTTGTTTCTTCTGCGGTTGCGAGGACGCTCTCAGCCTCCATCTCTGAGTCAGAGTGAGGAGAGTCGGCGTTTAAACGTCCACATCCATCAGGAGCGCGTGTGCCGCAGCTCCGCATGGACGCAGCCGCTAACGTCTGAGCATGCGTCTGCGGTTCAGCGTGAAACATGACAGAGTAACTAAAAGAGAAGCTCCAGCTTCTAAAAATTCATTGTTCCCTTTAAGGCTGGGGTATTAATGACCCGCCTCATTCAGCGGGTTGTGTTTGAATTTTTATCTCTAACATCGCAGCCCATAATTGCCGGCTGCACAGCCCTTATATAAGGCACATATATCTGGGGTGTTCGGCGGTGTTTTCGCCTGGCTGTGTGACTGTTCCCATAAAGCAGGAGCTTTTCTGCTGACTGCTGTATCTTCGCAGGCCTCAGGTTGGCTGTTGCCCAGAAGCCCAGCCGGTGAACTGCAGAGAGAGCGCATTGATTTCATCCCAGCAGAAATCCCTGCTCCCAGTTCCCGCCTCCCTACCCCGCCCTGCACCTGATTAAGCATTCGCAGGGAGCCATGCCAACACAATTTGTCATTTATCAAAAGTAATTAAAAGCAATTTCTTTTCTCTTGTTGATTGGGAATTGACTAATTGTTGAGTCGGTGAAAACGGGGGAATAAATAAAACAGGGGAAGATGAATTTTACATCAACTCAGAGGAAACCATAAATGCTGTAAAACCAGGGCCAGACATCTGGCTCTGTGATTTCCCTCCACATGATTACGGCTGCAGAGCCCGAACAGTTGCACGCCGCATTCTGATATACAGCTCATAGGCGGTAAATAATATATTAGAAACAGCATATTGACTGGCCGACTTAAAAGGCTGTTTTCACTTCATGTTGTGTGAACAAGTGTGGGAGGAAGAACACAAACCGACTCGCTGGCTCGTTTGGAGTCGGTATCAGCGGCGTCTGAGTCCGGGGAGGGAAGGAGTCGAGGTTACGGCGCCCAAACCCGACGACACCACTTCAACGCTAACGGTAACAACCTCTGAATGCACCATCGCCTTCTATAAGGGCCGAATGAAATGTCAGAATTGATTGGAGGCGGAGGCTGCAGATGTGAGCGGGCGGCTGAGGTGGCCGTTTTGTCTCAGCGGCGTCCCCGGATCATTAGCGGGAGAACCTGGAGGAGGAGGAGGAGGCGGCCATGGCGCTCCTCTGAGGTGATAGAAGCAAATTAAAGGAGATTTCTGGTAGGGGTGTGCAAATTGACATTGCGATATATCGCGATATTTACTCCTGCGATTGATTCTCGATTTTTTTTATTTTCGTTTGAAGAGGCTGTAAAACGTTATATTCATAATCCTTTGGTGAGACTTTCCTTTGGAGGTAGATAGGGGGCGCACGTTGCACCAATGTGTCTGACAGCTACTTGAATTATTTCATTTTTGTTCTGTTGTTTACAACAATTCTGGCTCAAGTAATGGTATTGCTGTTCATATTTACTATCGTTAACACTCAATTTTACAGATAATTCCAACTCAAGTGTTGTCAATGCGTGTCAAAGACATAGTATTACTGAGTTACACAAAAGTGTCTGTAATTTGTTACACAAAATAAGACACAAGTTCTTTATTATGATTGTGTTCAAGCTAAAAAAAAGTCAGGGATATATTTTCCAAATTATTTTTTGTTATATAATGTGCATCAATAATTTTTTTAGCAAATTTACCAACTGTGAGAACATCTATATGACGATATTGCGATATCCCAGTATCGCGATATTATCAATATTGCAGTATTGATATACGATACAGTATTGATATACAATACTGTAATATCATCGATATCACAATACTGTGATGTCATCTAAATTTTGATACTGTGATATCATCAATATCACAATACTGCAATATCATTGACATTGCGATATTGCAATATCATCCATGTCACAGTATCGCGATATGATCAATATCACAGTATTGAGATATAATCAATATCAAAGAATTGTGATATCATTGGTATCACAGTATTGTGATTTTATTGACATCACAGAATCACAATATCATCAATATTGCAATATCATTGACATCACAACAATATCATCAATATTACAAAATCACAATATTGTTGATATTACAGTATTACAATGTTGTAATACCGCAATATCATCAATATCACAGTATTACGATCTCTTTGGTATCACAATAATGCAATATCATTGATATGACAAGATTACAATTTCATCGATATCATAGTATTGCGATATAATTGATATCATAGTATTGCGATTTTATTGACATCACAGAAACGCAATATCATCAATATTACAATATCATCGATATCACAGAATCATAATATGTTGATATCACAGTATTACAATATCATAGATATCATAGATATTACAATATCATAGATTATGATATTACAATATCATAGATATTGTAATATTGCAATACTGCAATATCATCGATATCACAGTATTGCGATATAATCGACATCATCGATATCATGGATATTGTGAGCCATGTTTTGCGTCGTATCGTGAGGTACCCAGTAATTCTCAGCCCTCATTTCTGGTAAATATGGAGGCCACAGAGTCCAGCCTGAGAGCTGCGCCTCCATTAATCATCCATGAAGTGACTTATGCTCTCCAACATGCATGGTTATTAATGCTCTAATTAGGATTTTCCGTTCCAATCTTTCACATTGCAGTTTGGGTGATGCATGTTTAAACAACACGGCGTGGAAGCGAGCGGCGGCTCCTCCTCCTAGGAGCCGTCTGAAGCTTGTCACGCTCCGTCTTGGACGTACGGCCGCTCACTTCAAACTTTCAAAGTGTCGGGAAACTGCGCCGAGAGGCTGACAGAGTGAGGCTGAGAGGGTCCCGCTCTGCCTGCAGCAATCGCTGCTCCTCAAGGGTCTCGACAAGAGCGCAAATTAGGTGTGAGGAGCTCCGGCGCCCCCATCCAGAGCAGACGGGGGGGCACAGGAAAGATAAAGAAACCTGGATGACAATGAAGAAACGGAGGGCGTCGTAAAGTGCAGAAAATAAGCTCTCACTTTCAAACGTTTACGGCGGCTCAAATATCTGATGATACCTCTCATAGCTTTTAATCTTTAATGTGAAAAATTAATCATCCCATTCATTATTTTAATAGCTGTCATTTTTCTCCCCCCAAAGTGATGATTTATAACCATTAAGCCCTGCGTAGGCTTATGTGAGAGGGATTTATCGTAATGTTTGCTCCAGGTAGCCTCCAACCATATTTCATTACTCTGACAAGCCATTAAAATGCCCTGGTGATTAAACAACAGCTCTGAGGTCAGCGCGGGAAGCGGCGTCTTTCCCCGCGCAGGAGCGCAGCTGCACGGGCCAGGACCAGCTCCTTAACAAAGGCCTTTCCCCCCTTTGTTCCCTCCAGACCGCCAATCGCAGTTATACATCTGTATCTGTTGCCGAGTGTGACAAGGGCAGAGGGAAATAATGCGCCGGCACACAGGCTACAATGAGCTAAAGTTAAGAATGGGGCCATTATGGCTGTTTTCCTGTGTGGTTTGAGACTGTGATAACTGTGCACTTAGAGGAAAAACTCTACACTCAGGCCCTCTGGTATCCATCCATCTGTGGAGCTCACGCTGTTCCAGGAGCTGCTGCTGCTGCTGCGGAGCACGCTTTCATTCCTCACTGCTTTTCCACTTCCTGTGCGGACTCCAGCACGCAGCGGTTCACGTGCAAACCAACCAACGTTTACCACAACCAGAACACTCTAAAGCTCAAATGAAAGAGGCTGAAAAAGCTGAAAGAAGTTGCTGGTATGTTTTCCTTGTGTTGGTCACTACATCAATATTGCATGGTTTTCTCCCACCCCCATCACTGCTGCTGCTGCTGCTGCTGCTGCTGCTGCTGCTGCTGCTGCTGCTGCTGCTGCTGCTGCTGCTGCTGCTGCTGCTGCTGCTCTGGACACACTAACATGTTGCATGTGGTGCATTCACTGCCATCGTAGCTGAACAGTCAATAATTGTGTGAATGTTTTACTCACTATAGTGATTCTCCTGCTTATTTCTGTACATTTTTCAGGACGTAAAAACTCAATCACACTTTCAGCGATTTCATCTTAGAATCAAAACGTTCAGCTTGTTCAGGACATCACAGCTTTTACTGTTGGTATTTATATACTTCTTTTTGAAATACTGAGAAAAATATGCCTAATTGGAAATGAATGAGGAATTGCTCAAATCCTTCAAAAACTTCTGCGAATACTTTCAGCTACAGACGCGATTCAATGTTAAAATGTTCAGCAACTACTGGGTTTTTAGATTAATTTTGAATTTAGCTTTCATTTTAACAAAATGCTAACTGTTTTTGGCTCGTTTATAAATGTTTCCAGTTATTTAAGCAAATTACCTAACATTTTAGCATTTTGCTACTTCTTTTTGGCAAATTTAGATATGTCTCCAGTTCTTTGGCTAATTTGGCATTTAGCTAATATTTCAGTAAGCTGTGAGCCTCAGTAATGCTATATATCTAGTCTAAATTTATCTGCAGCAACATCTACTTAGACAAAAAATAAATAATTACCTTCATCTGGAATTACAAGAAAAACTTGCATCTGATGAACAAATTGACTGATAAAAGGGAGAATTTGGCAATAATATATGCTGAAAGATGATATTCTTAAGTAAACCCTAAAATATTTCAAATGCTGAAGAAAATATTAAAATGGTCAAAGCTTAAAATGAAATTTAAAGTCCTGAAATGCCTTACAAAGTGAAAGAAATACATCATAAATTGCCTTTAAAAAACTACAAATAGATAAAAACAGATGCAGGAAGTTAAGTTCAAAAGTCTAAACAAATAAAATATTTAAAAACTGTAAAAAAGAAAAAAAGTTCTGAACCAGATGAAGCCAAAAAAAACTAAATGATTGATTTAAACAAGAACAGGTTGTAAAAAAGTATAAATACTGATAGAGTTTAATGAAAAATTGCTTATGATAAAACAAAAAGCACTAAAAATGTTCAAACATTTACTCAAGAATTACATAAATAAGAACAAAGATTCAAATGACTTCTAAAATAATCTAAGCTGAAGGTGAAATAGTCTGAACTAGGAGTGTGTCGATGTGACACGTATCTCGATACGTGTCATGATAAATCCCAAGATTATACCAAAACAAATGTATTTCTTTAAACCATGGACAGATGCATCGCTTCACTCGTTTTTTTGAAGCGCTACAATCTGCATTTTTGTATGATTCTGGCAGCAACGTGGAGGAGTATTGGTTTGGTACCCATTCCAAGTAAAAACTGAGTAGTACAATCATATAACGACAAAAACCGTGAGGCTGACTGAACGTTTAACACAACCTGGTTCTTGTGTGATCATGTTGTTCTGGTTCAGTGTGTAGCTGCTCAAAGAGGCTCAGTGCTGCCAACTAGTGGTCGGAGGTTTAAGTGGAAAACAAAAGTAAGACACTCATAAATAATTAAATATTGTCTTGTCAGCATTTTAAATCGATACAAGAATCGCCAAATAAAATATAGAAATATACTGCCTAATTGTTTTTTCCCTGCACCCTGTAGTCTGAACCCCTTTGTAGTTTATTTACAGGTTAATTATCTAAGAAAATGTCTAAATGTACAAAGAAACAATTCATGTGTGCTGCATTGGTTGAATACTTTATAAAATGATGATGTTAAGAAGGGACGCTGCTGGTGATGATTACTGACAAGAATAAATCTGGATCACTACGAGATACTGAAGTAAATGATTAAATTCACATAAAACCCTGATAACAATAGAAATGAGTTTCTAAAATGCTAATAAAAAGATTAACTGAAACAATCCAAGAAGAAAACCCAAAGATGTTAATATTAACAATAACACTAGAAATGCTTCATTAAATACAAAATCCATGAAAGATGAATCAAAGCTTTAAGCTAAAACATCTCCACGTTATTTCAGAGCAAAGGTAATCATTCACTCCATTCTGCTGTTTATGCATCGATGTGGTTTCTATTTATGCATGAATATGCAGAATCAATTACTGCTGTGCAAAATGTTGACAAACACTTTAGAGAATTATTCTGTTTGAGCAGACGGCTTCCAGCTCGCGTACGTCTGGAGTATTTAAAGAGAAACTTCAAAAAATGTAGTGAATGAACGACAGAACGACGCTGAGCTAACAGTGACAGACGAGGGCGGTTCAGTTCTGATCGGGTTGAGTTGGACCGGTGTGCTGGGCTGGAGAAGGACTGAGCTTTATAAATACATTTCCCGAATTATGATTTTTACCCCAAACCAAAATGCTGTGTCGTTCTTTGACCCTTTAACACCAGAGGCGTCGCCGGTGACGCTTAAACACAAAATCTGTAACAGATACTGTAACTTTTGGACCGTTACCACGATTGTTCGAGCCGCTTTTCTCCTTCAGAATCTGCTGGAATGATCGTGTTAACGGTTGAAAAGTTACAGTAAATCAAATAGCATAAACACTGGAGCCCCGGTTAAGACATAGTTCCTGCAGAGCAACAGGGGGTCATTAGAAATTCACCTTTGGGTTGTGGGCGGGACTGTTGGTGCGGGAGTTACCCTATGTTGATGTCCCAGCCTTCCTTTGTTTACACTATCTCCTGCTAGCTTATAGCCCCTCACAACCCCAAGCTAACGTTAGCGTAGCCAGAAAAGAGGTATAGCGAACAATATTGTAGCTATCATTTTGTACAGTTCTGATCCAGATGGCAGCGCAAACATGGAAAACAAAGACGTTCATGGATCTATTTGTCTACAAGTGGAAGATTTGGAATTGTAGTGGAGCAGGGAAACTTTGGCATTTGGAGTGATAATAGTGACCGCAATGGTTCTTTTAGAGGTGCAGCTGTTGGGACTGACTGTGTGTCCCTCCGCTGCGAGGCTGATCTGCGTCACGCCGTGACGAGGAGCAGAAACACAATACATTCAGGCCTGGCTCTGGGCTGCATGGCACCGTAGCTGAAACGTCAATTTAGCCTGATTTTTTGGGTTTCATACTGTAAAAAAAAATAAAAATAAAAAAAATAATTGCAGTTTGGCGCCCCCTCTAGCATATGGGGAGAGCTAGGCAGCCGCCTAGTGCACCTATGCCCAGGGCCAGCCCTGTGTAAATGTAACTCATGACTTTTTAAACTTATAAAACCGATTTTGTTGTGTTTTCCGTGTGGCGGCAGCAACACGTTAACATATATGACCAGCAACTATTGATGATGTCATCGAGTGGTAATAATGTTTGAACTTGAAAACAGTATTTCTCTCTGTTTGGAGGACTAAATGTAGAGTAAGGAGAAGCATTAGGATGTTTCCTGAGACTGGAGTGGGCTCACAGAGGGAAGGCTGATGCTCAGACATATCAGGTCGTGATGGCGTCCAGCCCCCTCCACGCCGGACGCTTCCCTCTATTTGTTCTACTGTTAATTATTCAAGCGTGTCTTCTCAGCTGATTTATACATTTTAATAAAACCGTCTTCTAAGACATGGACACAGAGACT
This sequence comes from Oryzias melastigma, assembly GCF_002922805.2. Lineage (NCBI taxonomy): Eukaryota > Metazoa > Chordata > Actinopteri > Beloniformes > Adrianichthyidae > Oryzias > Oryzias melastigma. The sequence goes on from NC_050519.1 coordinate 709,183, forward strand.
CTTCCATGGAGGGGGGGTCCACGTCCAGAGCTGATCATCAGTTATTTGCAGCACAGAGCTGGTCCTCACAGGAGGGGTTATAACTGCAGGGGGGGGGCTCATTGGGAGCGTAGAGCTAATGTTCTGCCCCGGTCCGGCCCGGCTCTTTATTTGGTTCTTACATAAGCAGCTCTGAAGGCACGAGCATATGGAGATTTGTTTCCTCTAACAAGCTGACTTCTTATTTTACAGTTTTGTTTTTACAAAAAAAGAAATCAAAGCACAAACAGAGCCTTTGGTCTGAGTTCTGCTGTTAGATCTTCAAAAACAGGCTCGCATCAACCAGAACACCAGCTTACAGGCGAGTCGTTAGCAGACACTCGTGGCTTCAACACCTCAGGACATGTATCAAGCCTGTAGGTGGGAGTATGATGATGTGGGCCTGTTTGAACACCTCGTTTGTGTAAACCTGAGTATTCTAGAGTCAAATGTGAGTCCATCAGTCCAGCAGCTTGTGTACTCATGGGGCGACACCTCCTCCTTGACCGTCAGCTTGAATACTAGAGTGACTAGAGCCAGGTCAGTTTACCATGTAACCACTAGGAGGCTTGTATCAAATAATACTAGCTACAAGGTAAAACTTATGACTAAAAAAATAGTGGAAAAATGTTCCTGTATGTTTCTGAATTTAGTAAGAAAGATGTCAACCCCTCCATCACCTTTAAAACGTTCAGTGGTTCAACATTCAAACTTTAACTTAGTCTGAGTAAAAAAACAACATTATTTTTTAGATTTTACTCATCTGTGTTGGGGGGTTTTAACTCCACATCCTCTCACGAAGATCTGGTCTAAACAAACAAGCTCCGCCCTGAAATATTTAGTCTACTCGGCTACGTTAGTGCAACAATTTATCGTCTTTCATGGCAGCAAAATGTGTTCTTAAGAAAACTCAAGTCTGCTTGTTCTGACGAGAAACAACTTATGATAAAAGGAAAGAGGAAGGAGGTGTTTTTACTTTCACATTAACTTTACTAACATAATGTGTAGAATATTTTTGCTAATATAAATAGTAGAGTAACTTTACTAACTTTACTAACATAAATAGTACAGTTACTTTACTAATATAAATCATAGAGTAACTTTGCTAATTTAAATCATAGAGTAACTTTACTAATATAAATCATAGAGTAACTTTACTAATATAAATCATAGAGTAACTTTGCTAACACAACTTTAATAATATTAAGTGCAGAGTAACTTTACACTTTAAGTTAGTAAAGTTACTAAAGTAACTTTACTAACTTAACTAACATAAAGTGTAGGTTATTTTAATAATATGAAGTGTAGAATAACTTTACTAATATAAATAGTTGAGTAACTTTACTGACATAAAGTTTAGAGTAACTTTACTAATATAAATCATAGAGTAACTTTACCAACTTTACTAACAAAGCATAGAGTAACCTTACTACCACAAAGTTTAAAGTAACTTTACTAACATAACTTTACTAATATTAAGTGTAGAGTGACATTACCAACTTTATTAACATAAAGTGTGACATACCTTTACTAACTTTAGTCACATTTGACATAATTGTACCAGCTTTCCTAACATTAAAACATTCAAACTTTTACTAACTTTAAAGTGTCATAACTTTGCAAACTTAAAATGTGGCAAAACTCAAATATTGTGACTTGTAGAAAATGTAATAACTTTACTTATGTATGTGTGGAACACCTTACTTAGTGTAAAGTACATCAGAATTTTACTAAGTACTACAGAGTGGTAAAGCTGTATTTGGTATAGATTCACATCATTACGTAAACAGTTAAAGATTTACAGCAGGTGGATGAACGTAAACACTGGAACTACTGAAGCATGCTAGTAAAATAAATAGATAAATAAAAAGCCTAAAACGTCTTTCTCCTAGGAAATGATTAGTTTTGTCTTCTTTATCATAATCAAATCAGTGTTTTTAATAAAAGTGAGGATGTGAAAACATGAACACTTTACACAGAAACTTATTTAATGAGAGTGTTGTTGCTGTGAGGCTTTCCGGGATCATTAGATATACTAAACTTTCTGCGTTCATTAACAATCTTTGCAATAAGCTTCATCTCTTCTGAGTATTTAACTGCTTAAAAGACTGAGCTGATCTGAAGGTGAACGCGGGACCACAGAGGAATCAAACTGTTTTCTTTTTTAATCACCTTAAAAGCGTGTGCACTTTAAAGAGGGAAATATCGGCTCAGTTTCCTCCCAGGAAGCCGAGGGAGGGGGGACTCCCTTCGCACTTGTTCCTGTCTAATGTCCTGAGCCCAATGAGCTGGACTGATGGGCGACGCCACGTCTGACAGTGACTGACAGAGCCTGTAATTGCCGTGTTTGCTTTGGGAGACGAGCAAACAGCCGTGGTGGGACCGCGTGTTTGGAACATGCTGCCATTTCTCAATTACCTTGAAATCCAACTCTGGATATTACATTATCATACACAATGGACACGGCCCGCCGGAATGCTTGAGTGCTGTTAGCTTCTTGACTAATGGAAGGGATCACTTCCATCCGCGGCGTGATGGCGTCACGACAGAAAAACACCTGCTGTAATCCCGGAGTGTTGTAACGGATGCTCGCCACTTGTTTTCATTACTCAAAAAGTTAATTAGCTAATTATGTCCCATCTCATCTGTACACTTCATATTAGTTTGGATGGCTTCTTTGTTCAACGCTGAGCGGTTTGGCATAAATGCAACGTGTGCAGCGAAAAAACAAACCTTTGGTCAAAATGCAACATAAGCACAAGCCTTGTTTAAAGATGCAGTTTAGTGAAAGAGGGTCGGAATCAGCAAAAACAGGATCAAAAGTGGGAGAACTAATTGTGCAAACTCACCGTACTTCTGACTCACTGATGAATAACTGCTGGTCTGTTACTGAGTTTTTACTCCGTTAGTTCGGATTGTTTTTGCCGTTTGGCTCCATGTAAGTTTTAGAATAACAGTGAAATGTGAGTAACTGAACGTTTACTCGGATACGCAGCGGATTTTTACAAAGTAATTTGAAGGCAAATACTTATAAAAGAAGAATTATAAATGAGGATACGTCTGCAAAAAATAACTCAAAGTGGATTCATTTAGATGTAGATTACGTTTTTATTGTCTTAATAACATAAAATGTATATTTTTTTATTTTTAAAGGACATAAAAACGATGATGGATGTCAGGGTTAGTATTGGGTTACTAGTTGACGTAGTGTTTAGTGCCGACCAGATCGATTTAAAATATCGATGGTATCGATCTGAAGTTGATATCCGATCAATGCCGACCCTCAGATATCAATATTTCTACTCTTGTATGAAACTTTTCTGTTTCTGTAAAAAGGATATTGTAGGCGTTGTTCACCTGATCTCTATTATATCTGTAGTTGTTTTTGACAAGTTCCATTTCACCTGTTTAGGTTCTTCTATTGTATATAAAGAAGAAGCCTAACAAGTTACAAATTATTTATATTTTTGCCATTTTTTTTTTTATTCGTTAAACATTTTGATCCATTTTTGTATCATAGTTTCTGGTTTCTTTCGGTTTGTTGATTGTTTTGCATTCACTTCTTTACTTTTTATTTAATTTCAAGTTTTTGTTAATTAATTGAAAATATTGTGTTTTTATTCTGTTTATGTGTCTATCAAGTAATTAAAAAGGAAAATGTACAAAAAAATTAATATTTTATATTGAGATTTTGAAGTTTATGTCACATCCACAGTATTTACGTAAAGTATCAATATTGGTGACTCTGACCAATATTAGATCAGTACGGGATCAATGACTAAATGCTCAATATCGCCCAGCTCAAGAAGTGTCAAATATTAAAGTGGAAACAAAAACAAAATGAGGAAAAAATGTACATTTAGTTTGTGATTTTAAACTGGTTAAAAAAATCGGTGTTTTTTTTAATAATAAATCCGTTTTAGTATTGAAAACAACATTTTTGTGAACAAAGTTTACAGGAGAATTTATAAATAACTATATATGTTGTTAAAGGCCAGCTCTGTACACGAGACGGACAATCCTGTGGTCACATGACCTCTATCCGGCCAATTAGAAGACAGAGCAGATATGGCATCATCAAACTTCATCTTTCCTACAATAGACAAACATACGGTGGCCTAGACCCAACATCGCAGCAACAAAAATGAATAAATGAAAAACTGCAACAGGAAAAAGAAACATTAGTGCAAATACAAACAAATGGATCCAGATAAAAAAGCAGAGTGGACGTGGATGACTGGGGAGGGATTTTCTGTCAGGCACTACATGGTCTAACATGAGTCTGTGACCTGCAGCTCCAGAGCCTCATGCGGCTCTTTTATCCATTTATTGTGACTCTTTTGCTTCAAAGAAAAATGCTAAAAATGAAAATAATCAATGAGTTATTTAAGTTTTATCATTTCTGTTTCGATTAAAAAGTGTCAAACCACAGAACAAAATGATGTCATAGAAATGTTCTTTAAATTTGAGTTTGTAAAGTTAGTCCAATAGAAGTCTCCACAAGTCTTATGTTTTGGCAAATTACACTAAAGTAATTAAAGTTTTGAACAGTTTAAAACAATTTGAAATGATAGAATTATGTGTTTTGTGCCTCTTATCTTAAAAAAATAGAATAAAAAAGCTTCTTTATTTTTAATGTTTTGAGTTTTTTATTATAGTAGGATTTTACTGGTCATATTTAACAGTAAAAGGAGAAAAATTATGTTGATGCACCAAAATTCTAATGATAAAAAAATATTTTTGAGTCTCTTGTATTTTGTTTTGAAGTGAATCTGATCTTAAATGGTGTGTTTTATTTTGAAAGGAACTTATGTGTGCAGCTTTGAAAAGTTAAAGAAATAAAAGCAGTTATAGAAACATACAGACCCTGTTATAGTTTATTAATGTAACACTTCAAATATACATTTTATAAATACATTTGAATGATCATAAAAACATAGATATTGTGTATTTTTCTAAACAATAACGTTGGATCTTCCGTCTGGACCAGATGGCTGTTTCCGTGTTAGAGGTTTCTGACCGCCGACCAAACCTCAACACTGAACATCTTCACTTTATCGTTTTAACTTGTACTCCTGTCAGTTTTTTCTCTGTCTTACAGCGTCAGTAAAAACCATCCCAATAATCCACGTCCATTGAGGCTTTTTATGTGCAACAATGTTGCTCTTTGCAGAACTGTTTCTTATTTATTTGTTTATTTGTGCATTTATTTGGTTGTGATGGGAGGTTTCAGCCAACATACGAATAAGTGGGACAAACACGATGATCAATTAGGCTTTTTTATGTTTTTTTAGTCTAATTTGGAGTTTAGCTCATATTTTAGCTTTATGCTAACTGTTTTGGCTAAATTAGATTTTTTTTTTTTGGTCTAATTTTGTACTTCGCTAATATTTTAGCCAATATTATAGCTATCGGATTCAGCGTTTCCAGCTATCAACTTCAGCATTCTCCTCCCATCGAGGCCAAATGTGGATCTTGGATTAAACTCTTCGTCTGATGAACTCCTGCTGCTCTGCAGAAAGTATGTCCCAGAAAACGACAAGCTTAAAACGACATAATAACAATTAAAAGTTGACAAATTTTGGGACACAAAAGTAATTTTTGATCATAAAGTTGGTTTGTTTACATTACACACGGATCAAACCCCCTAGTGGTAATTAGATGAAGTGAAACGGCTCCATAATGTTCACTTTTGAACTCAGACTTTTGTGAAACGTTTGGTGAAGATTTTCACCTAAACTGCAGGATGGAGAGAATTTGTGAAGTGACCTGAAAGGAGAGCAGAGGAGCAGAAAGTGCTGCACGTCACGACGGGTGGAAGCGTATTAAACAGCAGAAACGTCTATGGGCAGATAGATGGGGCATCAGCCTGTGTTGTTAACATTTACAGCTCCTGTTCCTGGGGGACAGAAGTGATCACCAGTGAAATCACCCTCATACATTTGAATGCTGCGACTAAAAATTGGAACATATACTACAGGCAGTGATTTGAGTGGTTTTATGTCTCCTCATCGGCGAGGATCCGGCGTGCACGAGGATCCGGCGTTCTCTGGGAGGGAAATCTGCAGAGGCAAATTAGCATTTGGAGCGTCCCGCGTCCCCGACGAGAAGAAAGCAGCACTAATTTGTAATAAATATCAAAATTCCCGGCATTAAAAGCTTAATTACCACAGCAAACACAGCAGTGATAAACTGCACATAATTCCAATTCTGCAGATGACTGTTGTTTCCGCCAACCAGAAAAATGATCCAGCTGTACTTCTGGATTCACGACGAAGAGGAGGAGGAGGAGGAGGAAGGTACTTGTAATTCAGAATATTTTTTTTTTCTGCAACTTAGCAAGTTTTCATCTCTCAGCAAGGCACATTAAATCCCAGCTGGTCAGATTCTCCACTCCTGATGCTCGGCTTCAGACATGAAACAAACTGCTGCAGAAATGAAAGCGGCTCTCGGAGCCGCGGAAATCCCCCCTCCTACAAGAGTCCATTAAAAATACATGCTCAAATAAATCTTGGTGGTAATGACAAGTTTTTACCATATTTTTCTTGAACTTTTAATGTACCCAGCCCTGGCTTCAAAGAGAAAATTAAATATTAAGGCTATTATCTAAGCTGCTCTCAATATTATTCAAGCCTGGCTTATTTATGTGCTATGGTAATAATTACGTTATATAAGTCAGTTTTCCCATTCTGAGCTAACACAAGAAGGTGGCTGCTTTGCAGTTTTGCAACCCAAAATGAGTAACCTAATTCATACATTTGCTGCAGTAAAACCCAACAAGATCCTGCAGATTTATTGCAGCGGTTCTAGCTGGAAATGTAAATATATTTATGATTTATGACTGCAGGGGAATAGATCATGTTTAATACAGTGTATGTACGGAGTAGCTCCCTTTTTGGCAGGGGCCCATGCATACTCAACATAATTTGGTGCATTTGTATTAAAAAAACAAACAAACGGTGAGTTATTATCTGCTCTGATCGAGAGGAATCACCTAATGTGGATCTCCCCTGTTTACCCAGCAGTGAGACGGTAAATACGCCGGCTGACATTTGAGGGGGGGGCGTGAGCGGAAGTGGAGGCTCAGATGAATTTGTCTGACAAATGCTCCTGGAGTATGTGTTGTCGACTGCGCTTCGGCGAGGCCCTGGACTGGGATTTGAGAGCGACTGAAGCCAAGCAAAGCATGCCAGATCACTAATTGCACAATTTAAAACCAAAGTCCCTGGCAGCTTGTCGTTTGAAATGGAGAGAAGAGCCACTGCGTAATCGCCGAGCCTGACACAGATCTGCACGGCTCTCCGCCGAGGAGCCCCAGTCGCACATGGCTGCAGGTTCACAGTCAACAGCCAGCGCCAACGCCGGCGCCCAGGCGGGCGGACGCCATTGGCCGCTTTCTGCCGCAGCTGTAATGGAGAAGCTTTTATGGCGATGTGATTGGACGCTTTAAAACGCTGCTGCATTGGCAGCAACTTTACCTTCCTTTAATTGCTCATTTTAGCAAGCAACTGTTGCTCACAGTTGGTGGTGCGCGGCAGTTTGTCTGGTGAATTGGAAGCCTCTCAAAAGCAACTGTGTGGTTATTATGCTATTAAACTTTACATTCATCTTGCTCTAATCCTAATGCTTCCCCCCTGATATTAGGCGCTTGCTGAAGAATTAAATTACACCCACTTTGCCCGGTTTGAGAAAGAAACGTGACAAGAGGAGGAATCGATCCCGTGACGTTCCACTTCTGAAGGCTGCCATTTTTCAGGAAAATACTGAAGCTTTTTTTATTTTAACACATCAGCTTTAAATTCTAGTCAATATCTGTGTGATGATCATTAGCTTTAGTCATTCGTGTTTTATGGGTTCTAGCTTAGTTTGTCCATGAAACAGAAGGTTCATGGTTAAAATTCCCACTAAATTTAGCATTAGCACAAAGTCAGCCCAACTGTAACCCTCCCGCTCTCCTTAGTTTGTTTAGTGGGGTCATCTGGACCCCAAAGACAGCGGACGGCTAGACCAGGGGTCAAAAATCTAATTTTTTTCGGTTAATTTGGCACTTCACTAATGTTTTAGCTAGTTATCAGCTTCAGCGTTTTCAGCTTCAGTGTTTATAGTTATCAATTTAAGCATATTCAGTTATCAATCTATCACATGTAATGCTATAGGTCTCGTTTTTAAAATGTTTTAATATTATTTTTTTCTCTGAAGATTACAGAAATGAATTGCTTAAAATTTGTCTATGTGTGGCTCTCTGGAAAACCATAAATGTTTACGTTTAGGCTGTGATTGTTACAGTTTTCCTCTTAGCCTACAAAAAGAGACCGGCCCCCCATCAGAGAAGAAAACAGTTATGTGGCCCTCAGAAGAAAAATCTTTGACTTCTAGATTGAAGCGCAATCAAAAACAAAAAACAAAAAAAACTGGAGTAAACCCAGTTCCCCAAATGACCACTAGGAGTCTCAGTTCTCATTTCACTTAAATATATTTGGAGTTTAGTTTTACATTTTTTATTTCTGTTGGGTAGATTTAAAATGTATTCAAACTATTTGATATCTTTAATATTATATAAATAATATATTAAATGTTTTTCTGATTAAGAAAAAAAATAAAAGCCTCAAAAACTGCTCCGTTTTCCCGCCAATTTGCTCCATCTCTAACAGACCAAAGAGGTTAAAGGTCATACTGGACCAAAATGGTCTCAGTTTTTTTTTTTTTTTTTTT
>NC_050519.1:717996-736535 GCF_002922805.2 Oryzias melastigma
ATTTGTAACCCAAACTATACATTTTGTGTGTAATTGTGGGTATTTGGAATTGTGTATTCACATGAACAAAAATTATAAAACACACAAAAAAATACAGCCACAAGAGAGCGGTAAGAATAGAGAAGCTTTAGTGTTGAGAGTTTTATAAACACATACAGTATTTAGACTTTTTTGTATTAATTAGTTCATATCTGATTAAGAAAGTTTGAAAATGTCAAGTTTCACCGGATATTAGGCGATTCATGAGTACTCTTTAAAGATTTGTGTGTGTAGTTAGTTTTAAGATGCTGTAATTTCAAGTTGTGTGTGTATTTTGCATTGTTGTATTACACACACACACACACACACACACCCACACACACACAGAAACCCTTCGAGACTATTTTCTCTCCATACCGTAGAATCAAATTCATTATAAAATGCCAGTTTTTTAACAGATTTGTATGTTTGTAGTTTGTTTTCATCTGCTGTAATTTAAAGTTGTTCATATGTAAATTACATTTTTGTATTACACACACAGTGAGTCTATTTTCTCTCCATACAGAAGAATCAAGTTCACTTCAAAAGGACAATTTACAGATTTTACTGCTTTTTAGTTGGTTTTAAGATGCTGTAATTTAAATCTGTGGGTGTGCAAATTGTATTTAATATATATGTTTTTTGTATTTTGCAATATACATGCGAATATACAATATCAAGTACACACTGATATGCACAAAATGTATTGTATGAGTTACAAATCAATTACACACAAACCCAGTGAGTCTATTTTCTTTCCATATTTCTAATGTTTTTGGTCGCCCTCTGTGTTTGTCGACCCCCCCCCCCCCCGGTCCTGATGGGACCCAGACAACCGTCTTTACAATTGATAGGATTTTGCTAAATGTTTACAGTCCAGTAATTAGTCGGGCATCATTTTTTTGGAACCTTAGCAAAGTTTGTTTTCATCATTCTGAGGGTTTTTCTTTAAATAATGTTTGTTTTGTCCCTAATTCCAGATTAGCAGATTAAACATTTGATCTTTTTCTAATTACACCCACACATTTTAATATAAAGGACTAAAAAAGTAATTTGTGCCCATTTAGCTCGACTCGAATGAAGTTCACCACGAACGTTTGTGTCTCTTCCGTGCATTGAGACGCCGTCTTTGTGCAGTCTCTGTTTGGCTTACTCTTGCAAAATAAAGAGGGGAAAAAAAGCACCTAATGTGTCTCAGTCCAGCAGTCTCACAACATTAACTGTTTACTTGTCTCAGAGAGCTACTGAGCGATCAGCCGCTGCACCAAAGCCCCCATGCTCAAACTGCTACAGTATAGTGGAAGAGCGGAGGGCCCGATCTCCCCTCAGAGCCGCTAATTACTTGTGCAGGAGCGCTGAAGCAGTGAGGGGAATTTCTAATTTAAGTTAATGTAAACAACTGCTCCCATTGCAGAGTTCTGGAAGTTTTTGTTGGAAACCGGCGGCTCAAATCGACTGCAGACGTCTTTGTTAGATTCCAGAGAAACCTCAAACTTCATCAAGACTTTGGTGAAATCGGGGCTTCAAATAATGTGTTTCTGTTCATTTACTGTTGATTACAACCAAATATTATTTTGTCTGTTATACTTTTCCATTTATGTGATTCCAGATCACTTAATAATAGCAGATTATACAAAAAAAAAAGATTGTTAACTTACAGTGTCAGACTAATTCTGTGAGTATTTGGTTTAGATTTTTAGAGACATTTGCTGAGTTCTTGTCATGATCCGTTTTCAGAATCCAGGTTTAGGTTTTCGAGCCCCCACAGACGCCTTGATTTGAGTAAGTTTTATTCCCAACTGTCCTTACTGGTGGATACAGACTGTCCACGGGTTGAAAATGGTCAAATTTGTACAGGGAATGCAAGTGATCCATAACAAATATCAAGTTGATTGACTAAGGGAATCTGTAGAGTTTTTGTCTATGGGTATGCTGCGGGCAATAGGTCATAGTGAACACCTGACGCGAAAGTGCTGCATGGACGGTATCCAGTTAACCGCCAGTTCACACCAGACACATATTTTAACAGGCGTCTCTGCTCAGCTTTTATTTTGCATACATCCGACACCCAAAAGCCCCCTCCCCCCACAGCTAAAGAGTAACGACAATTCAAATAGCAACAACACTAAAGCTAGAGCTCGGTTGTTAAAGGGTTAACAATCCTCATCCGAGAAGCTCTTGGACTTTATTGGAAACTCCACAACCGTTCAACCTGCTGGGATGAGTATTAACACCTCCAACTGTAAGGTGAAGCTGCTGTAGTGATGTCACTGCAAGTTTTATGAAACAATTTAAGAAGCAATTTGGCTTTTCAATGGTAAAAATGTGGAATATTTTGTTTCTACGGAAACAGATCTGATTAATAAAAATAATACAAGAACAATAATATAATATCTGTGAGATTATTGTGGACTGACAGTTTAAGATCTGATAATTCAAGGTTTTAATTTAATATTTTAATCTAGAAAACTAACATTCAATTAGAGAAAAACTCTAAAGAAAGTATAAATCGTATAAATAAGAAATGTATTTCCCACCTAAACCCGTCCTATAGCTGGACAATCTTCTAAACAGACATGACACATTGACGCCTCACATATCGATTACGCTGAAACAGGCTGAAGATCCTAAAAACGGAGGGAATCTGGGGTAATGGTCGCTCATCTCCAGCATCAGCTCGCTGGGTTCAGTGATCAGTTTCAGGACGAGCCCTCAGGGATCACATCTCCCTCTCAGTCTGCAAACAGAGCCTCTCATTAAGTGTTCGGCCCTTGTTGAAAGCAAAAGCCAGATATTGAACTACGGGGATTATTAATGGGCAGCGATTCCCACGTACCATTACACAGTCGGTCTCAGCAACAGACTTCTGCCTAAAAGCCTCTGAAAGTGTTTACATCGGCCTGTCTTCAAGAAAAATGTCCACAAATCACCTTTTATGTATTCAGATTCAACGTCAAATGATCAACCCCCCCCACAGTGTAAAAACATTTCCTGCCCCTCCGAACCTGGGAAGCCATGCTACTCTCTTTGCTATTAACTGTTAATTGTAATCAGCTCGAAAATTGTTCTCTTAATGAAGAAATGAGCTAATTATACCCCAACAGTACTCGCTTTAATGCTTTAGATGCCGTTAGGAAGCCGAACAGTCGGAATTTTCTTTGAATATTACGCAAATTGAGCTGGAACGCTCCACATCTCCTCAATAAGCTCCAGGAAAAAAGTGATACGTGTCCGTTAAAACTGGAAGTTAAAGGAAATATTTAGGCCTCTCAACCCAACATGAAGTAGAAACAGACGGAAATCAGAAACTCTGGATTATTTGATTTTTTAGCCTCTCTGAGTCTAGATGAGCTCTCTGAGAAGTTATGTGCCGAGTTTGTCAGAAGTTGAAGTCCAAATTCCATCATCTTCTGGTCTGCTTTCTTCTAATTTTGTCGTTTTTAGCCCAAATCTAAAAACCTATGTCGTTTTCTGTGATATAGTTTCTGCAGATCGACAGGAGAAATTAGAAATTCAGCTCTGGGTTTTGTGTGTGTCTGTGTGCAGGTGGGGGTGGGGGGTGGAGTAACCCCGCCCCTTTCCTGTCATCTGTCTGTTTACTAGCTCTCATGCTAGCTTCAGCTGTGTCTACGTGTCAACTTGTTCTGAAATTTGATGACATAACTGACCTTAATGAACCTTTATAACCTGAATCTATTGTAGAATATAAATATTTGATATCGAGTCCTGAAGTGGATATTGATAATTCATGTAGAGAAAATGGTATGGTCGAGTTGGGGTGGGATTATACAAGTTCACTTCCTTCCACTCCCTTTCAAGCAATCAACTTGTGATTCATTATGTGATGTTATTTTATCTATTATGACCTGATTCCTTGAAATAAACCATTTCATTTATTCATTCATTCAAATTTGTGTCTCCTGTGTCTCCTTCGCCGTGTGGGAGGAGCTACCACCAGATGATCAGCCTGATCGCTACATGGAGCTGTGTATATCTCATTACAGTGAATGGAAGCAAGGCCGACCCTAGGCATTGGCGAGCTAGGCGGCTGCCTAGGGTACTATCTGCAGGAGGGGACACCAAATTGCAATGATTTTTTTTATTTGCAGTTTGACACACCACTCATTTTGTGTAAAATGTTTAAAAATGTAATATTGGCCAGACAGCTGCTGTGTTTCTTTTTTGTCGGGTCGTGGTATTCATGTGTCTGTGTGCAAAGTGGGGTGGTGGTGAGGTCGTGGGGGCGCACAAAAATCACGCCGTGCGGCCCAAGGTCGAGCCAGAACGTCTGACACAGAGAATGTTTAGAGATCAGAAATAGCTATTTACAAAAACGCTGCAAAAGCATCCGTAATCATGTCTCATATCTGTGATCATGTGATCATTCAGAGATTCTCCAGGTTCACTCCTGCTGCTTCTGTGATGTTTCCATCTCTCTGTGAGTTTGAGGACTCAGGCCCAATCCGAATTCTTCCCTTCTCCTTTCCCCTCCATTTGAAGGGGCAGTTTAAGTGCAAGTTGTGTCCAGAAATGTATTTTTTAAATCCGACCCTCCAAACGGGGAGATATAAAGTCCTGCATCGCGAGGGTAAACCGCATCACCCTGAGAGGTGCTTTTCTTCACATGGGTGCGCTCTGAGGCACAGAAGTTTACGTTTAAATGTAAGTAATGACTTTTTGGTGTAGAATGACCTTTTTAAAGTTATAAAACTGCTGTTGTTGTGTATATTCAAGCACTGGAAGCCCCGCGCTAACGCTAGCACATTGGCAATTATTGGTGACGTTGATTGAACGAAAGTGACTTCCAAAATGCGAGACACTATTTTTTCATCACTCTCCGTTTGGAGGGCTAAATGAAGGGGAAGAGATAATTCAGATTGGGTCTTCCTGTCCCACATTAATCCAAGCCTCCCAAGGTCAGCATAACTGATTATACGAGCCGACCGAGTCACTGAACACGTCACGAGTCTAAAGATGAGTTCCTGATTGGCAGATGCAACGTGGTGATCTCTACAAAGTCCAGATATTTGAACTGTGGCCATGCCCAAATCCCAGCGCTCAAATCACGCCGCTGCAGGACCAGCACGCTGCACCCGATGCGTAAATCTCACCGTAGGACCTCAGGTTTTGTCTGTATTATTGACTGAACACTGAAACACTGAAATTTCCTCAATGCAAGAATGGAGACGTGAAAATGGTGAGCAATATCAGAGCTTTTCAAACGTACAGTTTTGATCCAGACTTCAGCTCAGACGAGGAAAACAAAGACGTTCATGGATGTATTTGTCTGCATCAGAATGGAGCGGAGAACAGTACAAGCTTCTATGTCAACAATTTAAATAAAGTAATACTCAGAAATGCATTTTGAGCTGAATCTTGCTTATAGATGTCCTCCATCATTAGAAAATGCCATAAGAACAAGTTAGAAGCAGGAGTGGGTCTTTAATCTCCGTCTCATGCTGTGATCTCAGTGTTTCTACATTTAAGCTGCTGGTTTGACATCACTGAAACCTGAGCTTCGATAAGCATCTCTTTTTAAAATGTTTTCTGTAACGGAAACCAACCGAACATCTGACCCCGTTAATGTGAAAAAAACAAAAAGGCATCAGAATCGGCGCACCTGTTGGGCCGGCCTGAAAAATGTTTTATGCTTAAATCAATAAGTCGCTCCTTGCTAAGTGCAGCCGTGGCAACTTCCCAGACCGGAGGTTTGTGGAGCTGGAAAAATGTTGGGAGTTTCACAAATTCATCTTAGAAGGATAAAAACCACAGTGGTGTCCTTAGTCAGCAGTATCCAAAGCAGCATTGAAAGGAAGGACAAACACATTTCTAGAATGGTTTCTGTTACCAAATAACCAGTCATGACTTTAGGACTGCCTGACCCTGAACCACAGACATACAAATGTTCCACATCAGGAGAAGCTAAAGACTGTTTTCACGCAATGAAACCCAAATATTTATTGGAGACAATCTCTGGTTGACCATACTTCAGAAGGTGGAGTGTTCTCTTAAAGATCATACATCTATATTTTCAAAACATGGACCTTTTCTTCCAGGTTAGTCCCAGAATTCTGTAAACTAGAATGAAGTAGGAGAGAGAGTTGGGTTGTCAAGCAGAAACCACATCTGTCTGGGAGACGAGACTTCAAACTTATCCACGAGTGTTCATGTCATTGAGTGTAGTTGGTGCAAGATTTGGATTTCCGTACAGTTGGATTTGGGGGGGTTGAAAAGAGGAAAAATCTGTGAGACCCGCCTGTGTCTCACCTACTTCCCCCTTACTTACCCTTATGTGTCGTATAAGTGTTCACTACAACCCGCAGCACACCCGTAGAAAAACATGAACATTTCTCCCTCTCTCCTTCATATTTTATAAGGCTCACCTGTGTACCTTGTACAGGTTTGACCATTATTAACCTGCATTAGTAACTCAGGCTACGGTCACATAACCCAAAAGACCACAGGGCAGGATCCTAAATACACGTTTTTCCCCCAATTCAGCAGTGGGTGTGAGTGGGAGGAGCTACCAGCAGATGTTTTCCGCCTGATCGCCATGGAGCTGTGTATAGTGAATGGATGATACAGAAGATGTTTCGAGATCAGACAAAGTTATTTAAAAAAGTTCTACAAAAGCATTGGTAGTCACGTCTCATGTCTGACCACAGAGTGGCATCCTAAGTGCACGTTTTTCACCAAATCTGGCAGGTGGCCCCGCAGCGGCATTTGGTATCGGAAGGCGGCAGTTGCATTTTTACAATGTCAAACTGCTACATTTTTTAATTTTATGGCAACTGGACAATTTGTCTTTAACAGTTGACATTGGTCGATGGCCAACCAGGCACATTTCGATGTTGCGTGGTGGCAGTCAAGCGACAGACGGGGATGACGCTTTCACAAAAGTGTGCGACATTGTCTGACTGGACATGTGTACTTGCCTCCGGAAGGCGGACGTCCATATCGAGTGCCGCCAGCTGACCGGTGGCCCTGGGGGGTATTTTATCGCCATCACGCAGTGACAGTTGTATTTGTGATCGTAGCACAAAGCTTGATTTGTCCTCATGTTCCTTTGGCTCTTCACCAGATGTTCTAGTGTTTGTCTTCTTCTCGTAATCACAATCAATGGACAAAGCACCCCCTCCCCTCTTGTGTTCCAAATAGGAAGTACCTGCTGATTGCAAGAAGGCCAAAGTCGCATAGACCATGTGGAGCCTGCTGGCCCCACCTCCAACGTTTGATTGACAGATTCTCCCGAGATGCTTTCAGAAGAAGGGATGTGGACTTCGAACAAGCCGAAACCCGCTCACTCATGATTGGTGACAGTGATTCCTCTAAAAACGTGACTCAGAACAATTTGGACTAATCGTTGTCAACGGGCAGTAGACGAACAGGAAGTGACAAAGGATGCTCTGGCCTGATTTCGCTAGCGCCGGAAGTAAGCCATTTTCTATGGGGGACCACAACCCTTGGTCCAGTTCATATTTATACAGTCTATGCTTCTTCTTGAGCGTCCTCTTACTCTGGTCCTCTACACTCGGTTTCATGACTTAAAGACTTCTGTTTGATTTATCGGTCGCTCATGCAGGCTGTACTGGTTTTCTGGACTGCAGTGATCCAAACTCACTAAAACAACCTTAAAAGATTTTAAACATTCAACTGAATTATGAATCTTGCGTTCTTTGAGTAGAACAACTCATAACCGAGGTAGCCCCGAAGGCTACCTCGGTTATGAGTTGTTGTATGAGTTGTTGCTTCATAACTAAACTTAATTTAAATGAATTTAATTGCTCCACTCTCTGAAACCAGCTGCTATAAAACGGAGTTAATAGGAAATCTCAATGAAAGGATATTTTTCACGGCATCTCTGTGGGAATTTTCTTTATCGGCTAAAAACTGTTTGTGGGCTTAAAAAAGTCATTAATTGTTGTCGACGTGTTCTTTAAGTTTAACCTTCTTCTTTTATTAATGCGGTGATTTAAAGAACTTTCAGATCTTTTCAGGCCCAGAACGAGAATTAAAAATGTAAGAAAAACACTTAAAGCGCCCAAGAAAAGGGAAATGTAAAACCTAAAGAGCTACGATAAGACAGACATCGTTCTGTCTTCATAATATATAATAAAATACATGTTTTACTGCTGGTAGAATGTAACTCTACGGGGCATTAAACTCTCATTTCCTGTTATAGCAGCCTTACAGGTTGAGGCAATTCTCCACTGGCTATTGGGAGGAGCTGTAAACATTATTACTATTGAGGCCAGATTGTATTTTGGCGAGAACATTAGCAAAGAGGCAACTTACTCATCGCCTCGGTGAAATGAAACACCGCTGCTTTTCCTGTGTGACCGGCCGGAGTATGCATACACAATCAGGAGGAAAAAAGGGGGAGGAGCCAGACATACAAGTGCACACTTCAGCGCCACAAAGTCAGAGGAGAGGAAGAAAGGAAAGGAGGAAAGAAGAAAATAAAAACATTGCCCTGAAGTCAATCCCTCACTCGAGGAACATCCGTCTCTGATCTGGGAGCGTTCTTGCAGCGCCGGCATAACAAGAGTGATGCAGCACTGAGGGCCATGAATTAAAAAGTCAATATGTAAAACCATAGAGGGATGCCATTTTGAAAAAGCGTTCTATCAATGGAAATCATATTAACATGATAAAGGGCAGATTGGGAGACAAGGGCATTGATTCAGATGCTGCTCCGCGGCCCGCCGTGTCCACCTCAAACATGTTAATGACTCGCACCGCCAAAAAGCCGAGGAGGTGCGGGGAGACGAGGTGAAGTGTGAAGAGAAGGGGAGTCGGATGAGAGGAGTCGGAGCAACAGGAGAGCAGCGGCCTCCCGCTGAGCCGCAGCTTTCAGCGTTGCATCAGGCGCCGTTTTCACCGCACTTCAAGCTGCAGCGTCGCCTCGGAAAGGTGGGCGACTCCCGGAGAATTTTTTTTTGGCGACTCGGGAGTGAATCCAATTAGAAGGAAGCTTGGGAGGCAGAGATGAAGTGCTCCTATGCCAGCCAGAGACGGCAGAGGACTCGCCCCCTGTTGACCATGACTACAGACACATCGCCTGGGGGAGGAGGCATCCAAGGAATCGCATGTGTGTGCACACACAAAGAGGGGGTGACATGAAAGCAATAAGGCATTGCTGCCAGGCCAAACAGATGAATTACTTATCAAAAAGGCACACAGCAGACTGGCTAAGTCTGCAACACTCTGACAGCTCCAGCATTATCAATTCACCTTCAATTAGCCGTCCTTGGCACCGCCCGGCGACGGGAACACATAAGCTCATTGGGAGGAAAACGGCACTCACGCTTTTGAAGAATTCAATTAAAACACAGGCTAAAATGAAGCAACAGAAACATTTCCTGCAAAAAGGATGAAAGCAAAGGGATTATTTTCAATGCCACAGCAGGAAAAAGAAACATAAAGGGGGGAGGGGGGTGGGGAAAAAAGAAAAGCAATTCCTTGGAGTCTGATGGCACAGCACCTTTGTTAAATATGAACTAATTAAGTGGAAAAATGAAAGTGTTTCATCTTCATTAGTATCAGACAATAGGAGTATGAAACATAATTGAGAGTAGTTCCACTTTAATAGAATGAACAGAAGTCATTTGGTATTGAAATGTGCGCGGCGATTTAGCCAAAAGAAAGCGTATTATTAGATTTAATAGAATACCTGCACATGATCAATGCGCGGAGCACAGGTGGTAGTTTGTCTCTGGTTCTTCGAATGATTAGGCCGACGAAATAATGGCCAGCCGGATTCAGGTTGCTCCTGCATTGATTACCAGCAGCGCTCCATTTTTCATGAATCGGAGCTCCACAAATCATTTATTAAGCCTTCGCACACGTGACATAACAAGTGGCGGGCTGTAGGACGGCGAACAGCCGAGGCCCGTCCGTGATGATGACAAATAACTGCCGCCTAAACGAGCCACTCGGCCAAAAGTTTGTATAAAAAATCCTGCGATTGTTAGAGTTCTCCCTCTGGATGGTCGGAGAGACGATGCTGGAATTCTTTCTGCCGTTATTGTGGGTTTAATGTTTCACTCTGCCCTGGATTTTAAGGCTCGTCTGAAGCTCCTGAGACGGGAATTAAAAAATAAGAATTTATTTTCAAAATTGAACAAAAGCATTTATTATTTTCTACAACTGGGATTAAAACATCTATTAATTATTTTTCCTTTCTTGCTGTTCTTAAATAAAAACTTAAACACACAGAAACCGTCTTTTTGGATTATCTGATATTCAATATTAAAACGGATGAATTAATCAAACAAATGTGACCTTTTGAAGAACTTTTGACGTCAGTGAAGTATAGAAAAAGCAGGAAGGCAACAGTAGCTTTTCCTATATATATATATATATATAAATAAATAAATTGTATTAATTTATTTATTTATTACATGCCGCGGCCCCAAATAAACACTTTTTAATGAACTTTCTGTTGCTACTATAAGTCCAGCCGGTTTGTCTTCCAGTTCTGAAAGGATCCCGTTAAATATCACCAAATGTTCTGCTTCTTTTTGACCCAAAACTAAACATTACAAGAAGAGAGGATTAGCGGAAGTGACCGCTGAGGTGTTGGACCCTTCAAAATAAAAGTATATGGCGTCTGACCCATTCTTTTATCGAAATAAAGTTCTATCGCGATATATATCATCATCGTTTTACTGCCCAGCCCTAGTCTCAAACACACGGTTCAGGACTTCATCCGGACCAACAAACTCTTCCAGTCTGAATACACTTCAAGCTAAAGCAAACTTTGAGTTTGTTTGCATGTTGTCCAACATCGATGCAAACATGTTTACACCCTTTCTGACTCATGAATCCTCCAATGTTTTGCATATCCAGACAATCGATGCAGCAAAATGCCAGAAAGCTGCTCATCAGTAAAAAGCGCCTTCAGTCGCTGGTACAGGCGGGTATTTTGTGTTGGCAGCACTGATGCTAGTTTTGGGCCTCTTTATGCTAATCTTCAGCTGATGCAGTAACTATCAATCAATTATTTATTTATAAACTACTTTTTATGCAGTAAAATTCAGCCTAAAGTGCTTCTCATGGCAGAAAAACATAAAACTGCCCCCCAATCACTTTCACCCCCCATGCAAACATAAGAAATTAGATGCAGAGAAAACCAAAGACAATCTTCTGATTGCCCTTCCTTGCAATCCTCTGGTGTCCCTTCTTCATCATAGGGGTCCTGTCTTTTTTTCAGGAGTTCCTGCTCCACCTGCTGATAAATCAGGTTGCCCCCAGTGAAGCGGTGGGAGATGAAAGAGAAGAGGCAGGACTTTGGCCCTGAGGACGGGGCTGGGAAACCCCTGATCTAATGGTTGTGAGCAGCACTAACTTCAGGCGACGAGCGGTCCAGGAAGTGGTTGATCTGAAGCGTCTCATCAAAGCCCTTCCTCTCCAGTGCATCGATTAGCAGCAGCAGCTAACCAATTGATGAACAGTCCCTTGGCATCTGCGTTTATGGTGCTGGACTAGAATGTGTGCATAAACGGAAATGGACCAGATCCAGAACCTGTTTGGGATGAGAAGAATGGGGACTTTATCCAAACTTCACTTCCTTTAAAAGGCTGTATGTGAGAACTGGACCGAGTGAGTGTGATGTCTTTCATAGAAAATGGTTTACTTCCTGCTCAGACCAAATTAAGTCAATTCAGTCGCCATTTTTTCGCGATACAGAAGCTGCCGTGTTGGAACAAGAAGGCCCGGCCCTTGGCTGCACGGCGCCCTAGGCAAAACAGGATTTGGTGCCCTAGGCGGCTGCCTAAGTCCCCTAAGCCCAGGGCCGACCCTGGGAACAACACTGTCAGTAAGAAGTGATTGGTCCGAGTCGGTCTGAGTCATCGTTTCTATGGCAACCACTCTGGACCGAGCTTGATGGAAAGCCACACCCCTTTAGATTAAAAACCGGCTACACAAAATCTGTCAAATCTTTTGATCGTTGGATGTGGTGGCCAGCAGGCTCCGCCTACTTTTATTGAGGCATCTGATTGGTCAGTTTATAACTTGAATAACAGAAAATGTGAGGATTATCAAGAAGATGTTAAAGAAGGTTTCAAAGCAAGAATGTTTATTTGTAACCATTAGAATGACTGAGTAACAACTTTTTAATCCTCTATTGAAGTCTACGGGATTTTTTCAGGTACATCCTGTTTGGAACAGAAACCTTATCCGCTGCTGATCACCTGGATCAGGTGTGTTCAACCAATAAGAAAACATGTTTGACTGCGGCCCTCCAGGCCTGCAGTTTGTAATGTAGGACAAGAGAGTTTCCATTAAGAAAAACTGCATGTAAAAAGTTTCAAAGTGACTGAGTTTGACTCAAAGCGCAGAGTGTTCGGCATGTGGGCGGGGCCTCGGCAGGCCCTCGCTGCCACGGGGAACTGGAAGAGAATCCATTTATGCTCTTTGAGCTTAAGGAAATTCCTCCACACATGTGGAAAAAAGCAATCACTTTTCCAGCTGCTTGTGTGCGCTGGAGCATCCTCGGAGGTTATTGTCTCCGCAGAAACACAGAGGAGGCTCAGGACGGAACAGGGCGTCGCTCGGAATGGCGGCGCGCCAGCCCCACCCGCGCGCACCAAAGCAACACGGCCGCGTTAAAACAAAAACAGGAGGGCATCACAGCGCTCGGCCTCGTCCAGACAGCCGTCTTGAAACACAGTGGGACTTTATCACTTCAAAGGCCGGCCCCCCCGCGGCGCCGGGACTGGCACCCGCACAGCCCTCTTTCTGCTGCATTTGTCCAATCTTAGAAAGCCCAGAGTCAGGAAACACAAGGTCTTTTCAAAGTTAGTCAACAGGCCTTTGAAGCGCAGCCAACGGAGTCAGCAACCCGGCGACAAGGTGCCGAGCCATTATCATTCAATAGACAGGCGGGATTTTGCATATTTAACAGGAATTTCACTTGGCTTTTTTGACACGGGGCATTATGCATCCTCTGTACATAAAATCCATCAGCACCTTGCCAATTTCCTCTTTTCAATTTCACTGGGGGGGAAATGCCTTTCTCTGGCCACGCACTGAAAACATGCACTGGAATTAAATTATATGTCAGCGCAGACAAACAAATTGGAGCAAAGGTTCAAGGTAAACTGCTTTACTCATTGTTTTTATTGCATTAGTCGGTTTGTTTGTGTACGGCTGAAACCTCACAGCCAGGAAACGGGAACGTCTGGTCGCTTTTTGTCCGTGTTGACACAAAAACGGAAAAGATTTTTCTTTAAAAAAACAAGGTTTTATTTGATTTGAAAACACAAGAAACTAAAGTTTTAATGTTTGACTCGAATGAAGCATCAGAACGAGTGAAATGTGATGAAACATAAAGTTTTTTTGGCAAAAACACTTGATTTAGATAAAAATACTACAAGAAAAATCAGTTTATAATTATTCTTATTGTTTGAATGGGATTTTAACTGCTAAATGATTTTGATTTAACAAAACAAAAATATATTTGCTAAAATTTCGAGTTTAACATATAAACTTAAACCTTGAAGTCTATACTTATTAAATGGATGGATTCAGAATATTAAATAAACGTCAATTTAATGCATTTTTAGGCATTTTTACCATCATAAATGAAGTAAAAGTACAAAAACCTTCAATTCTGATTTGCTTAAATCAAAAAACACAGAAGGTTATCATTAAAACACAATTTTAATCCATCTTTTTCAAACATTTTTTACGTTTTGCTTCCTGCTTCTGATTGTTTTGTCCACAAATTTCATTAAACCACATTTTATCCTCTAGAATTTAAACAAACGTGTTGAAATTTGTGTTAAACCCGTCCTAATGTACTTTCACAAATCTCTGCCACGATCTCTAAAAATGTTACTGCTGGAGCTCCAACCATCCATGGAATCCACAGACAGCCTTGACATCACTTTCACGCCGTTGTGAAAACTTTTCTCTCCTGGTATTGAGCGTCTCTGCGCCGGCGTCCTTTTTCCTTCAAGCTTTTGAACACAAACTGTTTCACAGAGACTCAACCCCTGATCCTTCCTTTCAGCCTCTTCAGACCAGTCCAGATTTTTAAGCTTTATGAATCAAAACGACCTTTTTTGAAAAAAAATTTTAGTCTGGGTTCAAATTCCTTCAAATCAATTCAACCTTTGAGGCACAGATGGCATTTTTAATCAGTGAGCAGAAAAGAGGGAGAAACCTTCAATGGAGCTTTTCATCCTTTTTATGACTTCACTTCAATTATCTGAAGATCTGGGGGATGTTGAAGCTCTGAACTGGATCTGAATTTGAAGTGTTACATGTGGTGTACCACAGGGTTCAGTTGTAGGCCTACTCTCTTTATAAACATGATCCATCTGCACAGAGACACAAACACATCTGAAAATGCAGCTGATCATCTCATGTCAGGTTTCTATGTATTATTTATACATTTATTTTTAAATTGTCTTCTGTTTTTATAATAATGTATAAAAACATGTATGTAGAGTCCATAAGCTACCATAAAACTACAATTGAAGTTTATTTCAGAGACTAAGACAGAACAGGATCTTCTGTCTATCATGAATAATGAATAAAAGCTTCAGTTTGTCCGTTTTAGTTTGAATTTTCAGAGTAAAAATGACGTCTGGCTCATTTGAGGTGTTGGCTTCCAGATGTTTCTTTAGGATATGAGACAACACAGCATCTGTATGTGGGTCCTAAGGACACTTCCATTCATTCATGAGCCCCTCTTTCATATTTCTGACCCGAGTTTCAAATCTGCTAACATGTGAGGATCTATGAATAAGAAAAGATCCTACAAGATTTAAACAGGATTTCTCTTTTTTTCTTTATTTGTCCTTTCTAGTTTTTTTAGATCATAAAAATGAAAATCACCCAAAAAGGTTTGACAAAACAGCCTCTAAAGGTAATGACTAATTGTTGCTACTGTCAAATGTTCCCCAAATAATCACTCTACCACCTCCGTGTTTGACTGTTGTACTGATGTTCTCCTTCGAGTCCATCAGAACATCATCATCCAGGTGTTTCCCATGAGTCCACGTTTGTCTAAAACGTCTCTCTCTGACTGTTGGATCCTGAACTCTGGATCAAATCCAAAGTGAGATCCCGGGACACAGTGGCTTCCTTTTGGGGTTTAACCACCAATGTGTGAACCTTAGCGAGACAAATGTTTTTTGAGCCGTTTTAGTTTGTCAAACAGCTCCTGCAGAAATGATTCGACTGTTCTGCTTCTGATCAGGAAAGTACTTCTGGAGCGTCGGTTATCTCTGTGCCGTATTAAACTCAGCTCGGTGAGGAGAATCATTTCAGGGTATCAAACCTTCACAGCTGACAGAGGATGAAGTGTTCTCTGCGTAATGAGTCCTTCCAGAGTTCAGTTAGAGTCTGCAGATAGACCTAATCCAGTGATGAGTAACGCCGGCTTCATTAAATATGTTGATATTTCTGTGACGTTTATGCAACTCAAAGACTGAATCATTTTTAGACCAAAAGAATTTACAAGCTTCTATTGCACGAAAGAAGCAGACCTGGCTTTCTAGAACAGCCTATTTCTAGACTCGTCCTTTTTATTTTTTACAGCTCAACAAAACACTTTTGACCCAGTTAGAAAAACTAGCAGTGAAGCTGCTAATTAGCTGGGCTTTGAATAAGCAGACAGAAATCTCAGAGATTTTTTATTTCTTCATCAGACGAGAAATCAAAGTCAAAACGAAGGTTAGAAGACAAAAGGATTACGAGGAACCAAAGCTACCTTCATTTAGCCCAATAACAAACCTGATGGGTGTAAACGTGAACCTGCAGGAGCTGACAAATCTGCTTTAATTCCTCCTTCAGATCAAACACCAAAACCCGCAGAAAAGGAACGAGTTTTGGGATTTACTGTTTGGACCTGAAGGCATCATTTGGTCTCCCTGGTGTCTTCATGAACGCCGTGGATGGATGTGGATGTTTTTACACGTTGGGATTTGCTCCCATAAACCCAAAACAATCTCAGTCCCATCTCCTCATTTATGGACGCATGGTTCTGGCCCCTCCAAATCAGTTTTTGACGTTTGGGTGTCCCCAACTTGTTTTTTTTTTTTGGCGTGGTGGCTGTTCCTATTAAATCAGGGGTCTCCACCCTCTGGTACGGGGCCAAAGATCGGGAAAATATACTTACAGAATTGGGGGTCCCCAACTCCCAGACGAGACCGGTAACCTAACCCGGTACCAGTTCTGTGTCCGGTACCGCATCACAAGGGTTGGGGACCCCTGATTTAATGGGAACAACCAGCACGCCAAAAAAACGACAAGTTGGGGACACCCAAAACGCCAAAAAGTGCCGTGGAGGGGACCCAACCCTGGAAGGGTAACTCCAGCAGTCCCAAAAGTGAGCCGCTAATCGTCTTCAGGATGGTCGACCATTGTGTGGTATATGCAACGACAATGTATCTAAGAACTAGACTGAGTGACTCCGCCCCCCTGGCGTTCCAAACAGGAAATACCCAAAATCATTCTATTGGTCAGAATAATCGTTCTGGCTCTGATACCTTTTTAACATCTTCTTGATAATCCTGTTTTATTTCATGATATTTGCTCTGTAGTCCAAGGTTTTCAAGTTATAAACTGACCAATCAGACGCCTGAATAAAAGTAGGCAGTCTCATGTACAACGTTCAAAAGTCTATTCCTCCATTCTTCCGTTCATCAGGACCAGGTCGTGAGGGCAACAGTCCAAGCAAAGTTACCCAGACTTCCCCCAATTCCTCTGGGGGGACCCCGAGGTGTTCCCAGACCAGCAGAGAGACGTAGTCTCTCCAGAGTGTCCTGGGTCTTCCCCGGGGCCTCTGCCCAGTGGGACATAACCAGAACACCTCTCCAGGGAGGCTTCCAGGAGACATCCGGACCAGATGCTCGATCCACCTCATCTGGCTCCTCTGGATGTGGAGGAGAAGCAGCTCTACTCCGAGCTCTCTCCGGGTGTCCGAGCTTCTCCTCCTATCTCTGAGGGAGCGCCCAGAGACCCTCAGCCAATTAGTAGTCGGGATCTCGTTCTTTTGGTCATGAACCGTAGGTGAGTACTGGAACGAAGATCGACCGGTAAATAGAGAGTTTTGATTTCTGGCTCAGCTCTTCACAAAGACCGACAGGAGCAGCGACCACATATCGGCGGACGGGACTCCAATCCGCCTGTCCGATGTTCCTTCACTTGTGATCAAGAGCCCAAGATATTTAAACTCCTCCCCCTGAGGCAGGAGGACTCCACCCACTGAGACCGGACGAACTACCTTTCTCTGGTCAAAAGGTGAGTGGTAAGTGTGTGCACCTCCAACAAGCTCACAACCCAATGGTCTAGAGTGGTTTCTATGGTAACAAGGACTCAAACCGATCACTGCTTACTGATAACATCTGGTTCCAAGATGGCGGCGTTCATATGGTGAAAACAAGGCGACCGAGTCGACTTCCTTTGGCTGGAACCGGAAGTAAACTGTTTTCAAACGTGGTCCAGTTCTCAGATCCAGTTGATGGGGCTACATGAAGCAGAGAGGGACAATCCTCCTTGATAATGGCCCAAGAAGCGAATCTGACCGAGCTTCATTCTTCAAAAGGGTAATTAATGCGGCGCTGCGCTCGGGACGCCTCGCCTCCTCCAGCTCCTCTCCCGCTGCAGCCGCTCCGCTTCCCAAAGATTTCCAATTGTTTTGCAGGTTTCAGAAGGCAGTAAAAGAGCATTGATCTGAGGACTATTTGCAAATACGCGTCTCCATACGGAGAAATGCATCTTACTGTGTTACGTTAAGCAATTCCACATTTTAATGGGTGGACTATTGATGGTTGATGCCAAAAGAGTATGGTATTGATGCGCTCCAAGATATCCACAATGAGGTCTGGAGGGGATAGCACCAGCTCAGCACAATAAATAAAGGAAGGGGGCATCAAACTGATGGGGAGGGATTGCATACGGTTGCAGAGTTCTCATAAAAAAGTTACTATAATGTGTGTCATGATTGGATTTTATGATCAATGCCGCAGCACATCCAAAAGTCCGTGGCAGCACAACTCCCAGTAAGCAAACTGGATCCATACTTCTTAGCCTGATTAGCTTCTGCGTGGAATTCACCGTTGAATAAAATTGCAACATTACTCCTAATTTTCTCAGATAAGAGTGATAATTGTGAAGCGGACTAAAGAGGAGGGGAAGAACCCCCCCCCCCATTTCGATATTACCAATAAATCCCACGCTCCGAGAGAAATAAATGATCTTTCGACGAGACCGAGACAGCACAAGACAAGACAAATGTCTGTGCTTACATCAAACGTTCCCAGATACCAAACAATCCAACCGCACCAATAAAGCAATCAATGCTAACCTAATCCATGCAGCCTCGGCGCCACTTTCTTGCCGTTTCTTAGCCCCAAAATGAAGAGGAAAAGAGAGGCTGAGAGGCATAAATAAATAAAACTCCAGCCCCCCTTGTGTTGTGCTGCTGCTACGGCCATCACATCTACAGTACATGAAGCTCATTCTGGGGCTTTACTCAAGTGGGGGGGGGGCTGAGGATGAGT
>NC_050519.1:737528-745610 GCF_002922805.2 Oryzias melastigma
AGGACGGCCTAATGCGATGACAAGATCGCCCGCCCGCCGCCGTACTGAGACTTGTATTTGTGCGGGTCTCCTCAGCACCCCCCCATCCTACAATGACTCTTTTTGATTACGTCCTGCTGCTACTGCTGCACCTTTATCCATCCAGTTCTGCTCACCTGGCAGGTGTCGCCAACGTGACTTAACTGGCACCTGCTGGCTATTTAAAGGTAACCAAACCCTAAATCATCTGTTGACCTCTGAAAATGGGGCTTTAAAACTGCTGTCTCAAGAAATGTTTGACAAATTACAATAAAACTTGTTTAATTCTTGAAAATAAAGTCAGAAACCGTCTGTTTGCTGCCCCCTACTGGGTGTTACAGTTGGATTTCTTGATTGGTCAAACCATGGAGGCTTACATTTATATTTAGTTTGGTAGTCTTGATTTGTGGGCTTTGTTTATTGGTTCTCTTTAGGTGTTTTGGTTAGAGGAGCTGCTGACTCGACTCTGACGGTCGACACGGTTGGGTCAGGAGTCTCCATGACTTATTTTATGTTTGACCAAAGAGTCAATTCCGTTTGGTTTGCTTGTTTAACCAGCACTCTAATCATTTGATTTTTGTTCTCTCATTTCATGACACAGGATTTCCTTTGAACTGTCTTCCTTTTATCCTCATATTGTCCAGTTTTGTCTCCTTTTGTATTTCCCCCAGACCCAAACCGGGTTTACCCATATCCGACATAACGAAGGTGTTTGCAGCAGAAGACAGGCGGGGAGGGGGGGAGGGGGGGTATCAATGCTCCACCCAGGATCATCTATAATAAGATTACAGTGTGTTCAGGCAGAGTTTGCTTTATTTATTCTTTTTTCAAAGCAGCTTTGGTGCTGTAATTACCGCCATTTCATTTAATGAGGTATTTGGAAAGCAGGAAAACAAAGAAATTAGGTCTGCAGAACTCTGGGGGGGAAATGGCGTTACAATCTTTTATTTATTTTTGCTGTGATTTCTGAAGACTGGAAACAGACGCAAACAGGAAAAAAGCTGGAAGCGAAACTTCACCGTCATCCATTCTGGAATTTTACTGTTGTGCCACTATTTATCTGAATATCTGCAGACACAAATCAGGCGCCTGATGAGGCTGGTTTGGTAGCAGCCGACGCTCCTTTGGGCCAAACCGCTCAGAAAACATCTGCTGGGAGGAAATGTATGAAAACAGGAGGAAATGCTGAAGTCCATCACGTTGTAAATGTTTGCTCTCGGCCACATCAGCGGCTGTTTGTTACGAAGAGGAAACGTTTGGACGCACAGTTCTCTGATCGGTGAAGATCTACCGATGGAACCTTCAGGTCATCTACAGCAGCGACCTTCAACCTCTTCAGGATATGAACGAGTCCAATTTGCTTCTAGTTTCTGGGAAATCTAGTTTTTATCTGAAAATGGTCCAACTTTGAATCTGGTGTTTTGACATTTTCTGTAAAAATTTAAAGAGGATGAAGATTCAAGAAAATAAAGTTCTTGATTTGTTCAAGTGGTTTTTGATTCATGAGAATTCATTAAAGATAAAACTATTATTATTACTATTTTATTAGAATTCCATTTCTCCACTTCGACAGCTCCAATCAGGTTTAGATTTTCCTTCAGGGGAACCAGAGAAATCCTAGTTTGTTTATTTTTTAAATTTTCCCGACCCTCCTTCACATTTTGCCCAAACCCAGATTTAGCTTTGGGTAAGTTAGACTTTTTTTCAGTTTTTTAGGGTTATTTGGAGTTTAGCTAATATTTTAGCTTTATGCTAGCTGTTTTGGCTAAATTTGAGATTTTTTTCAGCTTTTTTAGGCTAATTTGCAATTTAGCTCATTTTTCAGGCACATGCTAGTTGTTGTGGCTAATTTAGGCTTTTTCGAGTTTTTTAGGCTAATTTGGAGTTTAGCTAGTATTTCAGCTTCATGATAGCTGCTTTGGCTAATTTTTTTAGTCTTTTTCGGGATAATTTGGCACTTTGCTAATATTTATCTAGCTATCAGCTTCAGTGTTTTTAGCTATCAATTTGAGCATCTTCAGCCATTAATCTATCGCAGGTAATGCTATATATCTAGTTTTTAAAATGTTTTAGTATTGTTTTTCTGTGAAGATTACAGAAATGAAATATCTTAAATTTGACTATGTGTGTCTTTTAGGAAAACCACAAATATTTATGTTTAGGCTGTGATTGTTACACTTTTTCTGTTGGCCTACAGACCGATCCTGACCCCCATCAGAGAAGAAAACAGGTATGCGGCCCTCACAAGAAAGAGTTTGGGGACCTCTGATCTAAAGAGCCTGATGTCTGTAGTGGTTAATAAATGGTTGGATTAAGATTTTACATCAAATGTCATTTAAAACACAGAAACAGGTGCATTTTCTACCTGAGCAAACACTAAAAAAACGAGGATCTTTGAGCGTCTCGGCTTTGGCGAACGCAGTAAACCTGACCGCCAACATCCTGCGGCGTCCGGATGAGACGGGGATGAAACTGCAGGCCGGCCGGGTCATGAGAATTACCTGCAGAGTAGATCCAGAGTGTGGCCCGGCTTGCCCCCCACCTGATCTGACTCTGATTATCTTAATTAAGAGCAGAGGCAGACTGCCGCGGCGCCGTCTGAGGACTCTGAAATCAAGCCAATTAGCTGCCGTTCAAACCCAGTCATGTTTGATGTGACCTCCGACCTCCTCGCTGATTTGTCATTAACTGTTAAAGCGAGGAAAAGAAATCCTCGACGTGCTCAGAACACAAAGTGGACGCTTCGCCTTCACCTGCTCTGCTGCAGACCCGTGATTGGATGAGGGAGACGAAGACTGACCTGAGAGTGGAACCGCAAAACCGGAAAACACTCGTGAAGATTTCTGTCTTTACATCCGAAGGGGAGAGAAAACCTCCAGAATAATTAGAGAACTGGAAATAAAAGTGT
This sequence comes from Oryzias melastigma, assembly GCF_002922805.2. Classification (NCBI taxonomy): domain Eukaryota; kingdom Metazoa; phylum Chordata; class Actinopteri; order Beloniformes; family Adrianichthyidae; genus Oryzias; species Oryzias melastigma. Next base: position 740,455 of record NC_050519.1, read on the forward strand.
AACCTGATGGAGGATCAGTGTAATGTGAGCAGAACCGAGGAGCTCAGAGGAATGAAGACGCATTAAACCTTTTTAATCACAGAAGTTCTTGGAGAGGAGCTTCAGGGACGCCGTGGCTGCAATTATACTAATTATTATGAATAACATTGTCATTAATATTATCACAGGTCCAAGCAGTCGGGATGCAGGAGGCGCGTTGTTTCCCTCAGACCGTTTCTCTTGTTTAGCAAAAACTACAAAAGCGCCGCGAGCGCCGATCCGTCTCCGAGGACGGAGGCGGGTTTCAAACTAAACTGGCGTTCGGATGTTTCCTCGGTCGCTCCTCGCGCTCAGAGTCTGTCCACATCTCAGGAGAGGTGTTCTGAGCATGCTCAGTTCTACCTCGCCCATCATTTACTCGGAAAATAATATAAAATTCCATGAATTTTGTTTTTTTAACATCTTCTCGTGTCATTTTTCCAGATGATGGTGGACAATTAGAAAGGAAATTAATCCTAAAATAAATCCATTTGAAGATCATTGTATTTGTGATGTAGAAAATACGCTGGGCGGGGCTCCAAACTCCCCGCTCCGCCCCATTCTGATCCAGACAAACAGATCCATGAACGTCTCCGTTTGTCTGAAAGCTCTGATGCTGCTCGACGTTTCTGCTGCATCGCTAATGTTAGCTCGGGCTGTAAGCTAGCAGAGCGCATGTTAACAAAGAGCTCTCATCAACAGGGAGGGGCTAACAACAGCCCCGCCCACAACTCAAACGTGAATGTCTTAAGAACTCCTGCTGCTCTGCAGAAACTATGTCCTAGAAAACGACTAGTTTTAGATTCTGGATAAAAATGTCATAAATAAATTTCCTCTGGGAAAACTTAAAATAATAAATTAAAAGATGATTAAAGTGAGGATTTTTAAGCTTTCTAAGTGTTTTCATGAAATTTAATTTCCACAAATGATAAATGAGCTCAAAGCTGAACAAAATGAGGTTTTTCATTGTTTTCTAAACCAAAAATACATTTAAAACCCATTAAAATGAATGTTAAGAAATGTTTAGGTTTAACAACATTCAAAGTAAATGTTGACACATCAGTTTTGATTCTGGGTGATTTAATGAAAATGATTTATTAAATAATTTCTGCAGAATGTATGTGCTGTATATCTAAATGCAAATAAATAATTAAAAACAGTTAAATTTATATTTTTAGTACCCAACATAAATATAGTTTATGGTCCATTCATATAAAATGATTTAAGGATAAATAAGCAACAAAAATTGATTTTTGTCTTTTTTTGTAACCAGACTATCTCTTCTGCTTAACCAACACTTGCGGCTATTTTTGTGTTTTTACGACTGAATCAATGTTTTAATTTTCTCCAGGAAACACCACCAACTTAAGCCACGCCCACATCGTTAACATGACAGCCTCGAATAGGAAGTCGATGGGCTCGGCGTGCGACCGCTCTCGCTTCTCTGAGTGTTCATGTTGATCAGGTAAAGAGTGTCGGCGGTAAAGGTTGTAATCCGCCGCGGCGTTCATCAACACGGCGGTTAGAACGCTTCTGGTTACAGGAGACGTTATTTCAGCCACAGATTCTACAGAAGTTTTTATATTTGTTAAAAAAATCTATGAGCCTTTTGACATGAAAAAAGAAATATTTCTAAATTATTACTATACACAGTGTAATGACATTTCACAATAAAAGCATCTATAGATTCACTTTTGAACTTTTATTTCCATCCTGGTAACAAAAAGTTTCATTTTATGTTTTATGATCCTTAAAGAAAATGTCATGCAGAAAAAGAGTGGTCGACCTGTGATCGATAGATGGCAGGTTCCATTCCCGCCATCCCGCTGGTTAGAGGTTGGCGCCGGTGTTCAGCGGCCCCGCCGCCGTCAGTGTGTGAATGCATGTGACTGCTTTGAAGAACTTCAGGCTTTCTGACATGGTAGTAAAGACATATAAATTTACCATGTTCTCTTTGGAGATGCATTAAAGTGGGACCTTCCATCCTTTACTGGATCTCTATTGGGGTCACAGGGTTGCTGGAGCCTATCTCAACAACTGTTGGTCATGCTTGCAGGGCCACGCCCACTCACACACATTTACAGTCACACTGAAGGACGATTCTGAGTCGTACAATCATAACAAAAGCCAAACATGAATGAGAATGACAAGAAAACTCCACACAGAAGGGTCCCACGACGGGATTTGAACCTTCTCTGACAAAACCGCTAACCACTGAGCCAACATGCCAAACTTTCCTTTGATAAAAGAAAATCAAAACCTGCTTTAAGAGAAAGTGAAGTGTTTTCACACAAAAAATAATAGTTAAATTATCCGTTTACACTAACTTTTGTATTTTTACCATTGACTGCATGTGAGACCTGGACTGAGTGGCTCCTCCCCCCTGCCGTTCCAAACAGGAAGTGGCTCCATGAAGCCAAAAATCCTTTTTTTCTGTAGTTTTATTTGTTCACATAAACTGACCAAATTCTACAAACAAATTATTACATTTTAGAGTGAAAAATGATCCTATTTTAAAGAGTAACACAAGACAGATGGAGGCCGACTCCACTCTCAGTCCAGATTGAAACATTAAAAAAGGGGGCGGGGCTGAGCGGGGGTGTGGTTTGGATCTGTGATTGACAGTGAGGTTAGCTTGAGTACTCACACTGCGTCTTGAATGTGGAGAGTGGTACTGAGCAAAGGACCCGTGTCTGAGGGGTAAAATGACGCTAGCATCATAAGCTAATAAAGGCTAACGAATTAGGCTAACAATCCCGAGTTAAACCTTCATTACAAATCCATCACCAAGACCGAGTTCTCTGGATTCAATTACACTAAAACACTTTTGTCTAACTTCCAAATCCACTGGAAAGTTGAGCAAGTCAGTAGATTTTTGATAATACACCAATGAGCCATGCTAATGCTAACACGCTAACCACCGACCGTTACAGAATCAAAGATGGGCGGGGCTTTTATACTGGTGCTGCAGAGCATGAAGACGTAAAACTTCTGGGACTTACACCAGTTGACCAATCACAAAATTCAACTGCAATACCCGATTTGAACCTGTAGGGGGCAGCACACAGGCGGTTTTAAACTAATTTCATAAAGTTATTTTAAATTGTTAAAAATGTGGCAACAGACAGCACTTTTAAAGCTGATTTTATAAGAGGTCAACAGACAAAAAAAGTCGATTTATTGCTTGGTTACCCTTTAAAAACAGCTGATTGGATTAAACGCCACAATAAACTGACAAATTCAGTTTTATTAACTTAGAAAAGGTTAGGAACCTTTTTCTGTTGTTGTCAAGGAAACAATAAAGAACAGCCAATAATAATCTACATTTGTCAAAAACAAGACCAACAACAACCTCTGGACAGCGAGCGGACAAATCCGTCAGGATCAAATTTGTTTGGTTTCAGAAGATCCCGTCACGATTCTCCGTTTCGACCACCAGAGATCAAAACCTCCAGTCAGGACCACCGGTAGGGATTTTTATGGAGAAAGAGGGAACTTCCGGGTGGAGCCCCCGACGTCCCGCTCGGCTGCAGCCTGCAGCAGCCGCCTCAGCAGGCCCAACATTTCCATAATTTAAACATTAGGTTTTAATGACGCCGCCTTGTGAGAGGACAAGTGGATAAGTGCAGGCATTTCCTGTTTGCTGTAAACCTGCCTCCTCCCTTTTTACTCGTTGACAATCTCTCTGAAGTGATTATTCAGCCCGGATTTTTTTTCTCTTGAATATTCTCCATTTGAATATTATTCCATAATCAAAAAAACATGTTGTTGCTCGTCTGTGTTTACATCCCCCATTTGCATTCAAATCATATTTCCTCCCAGCATGCTCGAGTGCAGACGCTCCAGAGGTATCTGGGAAGGTTGTGTGCCAAAACCAAGTGGAGGAGCGGAGAACCCGTGTCGGGGGCGGAGCCAGACTGGAAAAAGGAGGGAAAGGACTCCATTGTCCTCTTTGGAACGAGCAGAGTGAGAAGTGATAATTAACCGGTAATTAATTTGCTGCTCTTTATCTCAGAGCGGCGTGTGTTCGGCTAAAGATTAGCAGAGCTTTTAAATAATAAGCGGCAGAGTTTGATTCTGCTTCCTCCCAACAAACGAGCCGCTGTTTGTTTGTTTGTTTGTCTGCTGATCCGTTCACGGAGAGGCTTTCCCGGGTTATTCTGGGAGCTGCTGGGAGGGGGGGCCGCACACCTGACATCACAACACACCTGATAATTACACATGAATGGAGTCGGCGCCTTCGCTCACTCATTGTGTCTAAAAGTGAGTCGGAGATGAAAGAGGTTCTGCTGCAGGAGCTCCACTTCTGAGGACAGAAACAGACGTAAAAACACACACGCCTCTACTTACCGCCTGTTTGTGTCTATTTACCGTCTGTTTGTCTCTACTTAACGCCTGTTTGTGTCTATTTACCGTCTGTTTGTCTCTACTTAACGCCTGTTTGCAGCTGCAGTCAAACACAAACAATTAGGTCAAAGTTAGAACATCAAATCCGTGTTTTTGACCAAACAGAGACGCGTTTGAATGACTTCTGCAGACATGAAACATGACGTGAGTGACTTCCGGGTCGTACAGAATGGAGAGCGTTCCTTCAGTCCAAAAATGCTTCATTTGAAGGAAGACTCGGGCCCTTGAGGTCCTGCAGAACCAAACCCAGAGCACTGCTGCCATCTACTGGCCCAGATGCGCATCAGGTCAGCGGCGTTACACAACACCCCCACAAAGACGGGACAAAAAGCCTCATATTAGAATCAATTCGCTCCAAATAAACATTTTTGTGGAGCTATTTTTACTTTTTAAAAATGTGTCAAAAAAAAAAAAAATAGTAAAAGAAAAAAGGAAAAAAAAAGTGTTAGAGCTGCAGTTCCTTCGTGTGGCCAGCAGATGTCCCCCTGCGGACGGAAATGCACAGATCAGCCCCTCTGTCCTCACCTAACCCCTCATCTCAAACTGCCCCCTCCCTCCCTCACCTCCCGCCGAGGAGACAGATTCTCCCGGTTAAAAAGGAGTTAACCCCCCCGAGGAAACACCGAAGCGCCTCCCGCGCGCGCGGAGCTCCGAGGAGGAGCGGCGTGAAATGTCACGACGACGCCTCCTCCCGATCGCCCTTCACAGGGTGACCCGCGTCTGCTGTCAGG
>NC_050519.1:745846-763316 GCF_002922805.2 Oryzias melastigma
AAACTCCCAACGGCAGAAAAAGTAATTATACATGTTTAATAACTTCAAGGACCATAAAACCGCCGTCGGGGGGCGAGGAGGTCCGGTTTAACGACGGTGATAAAAGGGAGGGTGAGAGGATGGGGAGGAAGGAGGGAGGGGGAGGCCTTGAAAATATCCCGGGAGTCAAACGGAGGAGCTCAGGTCCGTTCTGGGGGGGGTCTTGGAGACAACCCGGAAGTACGACCGGTCGAGGGGGGCTTCGCAGGTGAACTGACGGGCCACCAAACGCTGCGCCTCCTCTGGTTTTACGCATGGAGATCTGCGTCACCTGCTCGGTGCGCAGCGCACAGATCCTGCGTGACCCCCCCCCCCCATCACTGAACAAACACAGCTCTTCAGACACGAACGGAACACGCACTGAGCGCGCACGGGAGCAGCACGCACGCGCCTCCCTCTGACCTGCCGGACTTTCGGTTGTGTTTCTCGGAGAACCGGCAGATCATCCTTAGAAACGGAACAGAAGGTCGGGCGGGTCCACGCCGCCTCTGCCCCCTCCCTCCCCTCCCTCCCGACCTGTCCGGGTCCAGGTCCAGGTGAGAGCCGCGGCCCTGTTTGGCGCGCGCCGTGCGGAGGAAGCCGCCGCCCCGCGGAGGGCGTGGGCTGCAGGTAGAGGACATTCCTCAGCCTCAGGTGAGGCCGCGCGCACACTGAGCCGCAAGCTGCCCCCGCTGGCGCGCGGCATATGCACGCGGATGTCCACGTTTAGTCAGCGCGTGGAAGGCTCGTCTCGCATCAGCGCGCGCGCGTGCGCATGCTGCTGCTTTTTCTGGGTTTGGAGACAAACAGAAGAAACAGACTCAGCTCTCTGCCTCCCTCCTGCTGCTACTTCCGGTAACAACAGCCAACCCGAAGAAAGGAAGGAAGGAGCGGGGGCCCAGGTCTGCCAACGCGCCCCCCCACCACCCAGGAGCGCACTGGCCCTCTCAGAACCCACTCAGCTCCAGCAGCCGCTCACAAAGGAGCCGAGCTGCATGGAGAAATCAAACCCTTCCTTAATAATTACACAACCGGAGCTCCTCATGAGTCCGCCGTCCACTCCGGCTCCACGGCGGCGAGGTCAGATACACGGAGACTTCCCAGCAGCCCCTCTGTTCTGAGCGGCTCCAGCCCTCTCCGGCTCTCAGAACTGACAGAACCCGGACGGCTGGAGTGTTTTGATAAACCCACACCACCCTCAGCGCGGCTCCACCGGCCGGTGGAGGAAGTTAAACACGGCTTCTGAGAAGGAGGACTCCTCCCGCAGGAGAGCAGAGATGGAGTTAAAAGAAAATTCAAACATGAGTTACTTTTTTAAAGCCCAAACTCCAGATCGCAGGAAAACAACCTTCAGGAGAACTGCAGGAATTAAAAGTCAGACCAAGAAAACATCTGATCCAGATCAATGAGGACTCCTGAGGTTCTCTAATCTGTTCTCTAATCAAACTTCTGCTGTGAAACCGTCGCTGTGATGGGACTGAATGAGCGCTGAAGGCGGCTTCAGGCGACGGGATCGACCGTGAAACACGATCGAGCTACATGAACCGTGTTCAGACCTCACGTCACGCGTGTTTATGTCCGTTCTGCACTGAAAGTTAAACTGTATAATCCTCACAACCAGCTGACCTTTGACCAATCAGAGACTTTGATTTAATAGTGACAGAAGTACCAACTGTAGCAACATGATCACTGATTGATTTGGTTTATTTCAAGAAAAAAAAAAAAACAGGACAAAACATGAAGGAGAAACTAACGACTGCAGTTTGTCTCTATGACACCAAGAATGTATCGGAATAGAGCTGAGAAAGACAAAACCCAGATTTACGACACTTTGACGTTTCACATGGAGCCTCTTCCACCTGTAGGTGGCGCTCTAGTGAACCGTAGGAAGACAGAAGATGAAGTCCCACCTCACTAGTCCAGTGTGAACGACCACACCAAACAGCTTTTAATGTGATGCGCGTCGTTTCTCACACGGTTTTACCAACAATCCACAGTAAAAGAGTTGAAGCTGACGCTGATGCAGATTACCGTAGAACCGCCATCTTTCTCCTTCTGTTTTGACCCGCCCCTCTGACTGCTGGCCAATGACTGAAGAGATGAAGAATCATGTGATTGACTGCAGTCTGAATACAGACCAAGCACAAGGTTTGGGTCTGAATACACCCCAACGCCTGGTTCACGCTGGACGTGGAAGCGGCGTGGAACAGAGGCGCTTCCATTCGGCGCCCTTGTTAACCTGTGTGTGGTTCACGCCAGGCGCAGAGGCGTGCAGCGGATCGTTTCGGCGTCTGCTCTATTTTGTGTGCGAGCGATCCACGTCAATTCTGGCAGGAAGTTACATCAAAATACATGAGGAAATCCAGTTTATTTTCAAAATAAAACAAATTTTTCACAATAATTGATTAATAATTCACAATATCACCACAACTGACAAATGTGATCATGTCTTTGTATCTAAACAGACTGTAGAGGTAAACATAAACAATCACAACACAAACACACTCTCTGTGTGTCAACAACAGATAAATAAAGTGTAGGTCCAATAACTACTCGATTCTTCTCAGCAGAAACATGAGGTCATATCTTTAGCTTATGAACTTATTATCCAGAAACAAAAAAAGCTCTAGCAGAAGCTCCTGTGAACCTTCACGCAAAGATGAGCAGGAGAGAGCGGCGCTTCGGCGTCCAGTGTGAACCTAGCGTTAGTCACATGCACCCGTACAGACATGCACGGATTCTGCAGGTTTTTGGGGTGTCCAGGAGCTGCTGCATCTGTAAAGCCGTCTGTGAGGCTGGTACGACCGCGTCAGAGGACGTCATGACAACGGAGCGTACCATTGTGGTGCGTTTGTGTCCAACACTAGCTGTTAGTAAGGCGCGAGTACTGGCTCCTTACTCACAAATGTGCACGTACGAGGTGTGCACGTGGTGTGGAAGTGTTCGTAGGATGTCCACACAAACTACTCTGTGATTAATGTCCTCATTTCACCTGCGTCTCACCTACTTCCCTTGGTAGAAGTGTTCACTACGACCCGCAGCACACCCATAGATAAAATATACCCGTCTCCACCCGTAAGGACAGTTGGGACTGAGACCGTAACCCGTTCTGAACCTCGATCACATCTATGCAGCCATGAAATGTTTGCAGCTTTGATCTGCAGTTTGTAAGAGTTAGAAAAACCAACAGATTTGATCTGAAAACGACGACCTCCTGGAAGGTCAAACCAAAACGGTCTCCGTCATCCTCGACGCGTCCAGGACGCGCAAACATTCACGACTGCAGGAAGAGAGGAAAAAAGTCCTTTCAGGCTTTTAAAATCTCAGAGCTTCTGGATTTGACATAATTGTGGCAATTTGTGTAGATTCTGAACCATTATCTTTGGATCTACGGCAGAAGATTCTTCAGAAGAATGTTGAGAAAATAACAATAAAAATGACAAAACTTCACTGATTTTCAACCATTTTCAAAGCGTTTTCAGTAGTCTTTAATCCTGATGACGTTTTCAGAGTTTGTGTGACGTTTTCAGGGCGAGACGTCTGGTGAGCGGTGAGCCTGCCCACATTTCCCATCATCCCTTTGTGTTTTCTCTCTCTCCTGCTGGCTTACAGACCCTCACAACCCCAAACTGACATTAGCGTCCACAGTCGTTCGGTTTAGAGGCAAACAAAGACGTTCATGGATCTATTTGTCTGCAGCTGGATACATCAAAATGGGGCGGAGCCGGGAGCTTATGGCTCCGCCCAGTGTAGTTTCTACATCACAAGTAGATTTTTGCTCTTTATTTATAACAATTGGAATAAAAAATGCTCTTTTCAGCAGAATTTTCTCTATATAAGATAGAAAAAGCCACAAAAACATGTTAAAAACCCAGTTTTCATCACTTTTTGCAGTGAAAATCCTTCCGTAAGTGAAGGCAGTGGCGTTAAACTCCCACAGAGACTCTCTGCTGCAGCTCCATCCCTCTGTAACCACACAAACTGCAGAGGTGGAGGATGAGCTAATCTGGATTAAAGGGAATGTGGTGTGTTTCTGTCAGAACATGCTCACACTCCCAGCAAACAGGGAAAATAAATGAAAGTTATTAATGAATTTGAGCCAGCGGGTAAAGCAATTAAAAAGCCATTTGACCGAGCATGCTTTAGAAAGCCCCCCCTGCATCCAGCTCTGGGGGGGCCCTGCAGACCCGAACTCTGCCTGCAGAGTGACGGAGGAGCGGGATCTGTGGAGGAGACGCAGCCTTGGCCTCAGAAGATGGCTTCCCCTCCAGAGCTGCAGGAGACAGGAGACTCAGCGCCTGCCGACCGGCTGGCTGGCTCCGGGTTAGCTCCATTTGGCGACCAGCAGGCCGTGCTGGCCTCGGCGAGCTCTCAAATGAGTGTGGGAGGGAAAGGTGATGATATGTTTGTGGCAGAAAGCGCCGGCAGAGTCATTACGAGGATCCATCATGACTTATTATCGCCGCAACTGATCGCATCGCACAGGCGCGCGCTCGGGTGACAGCCTCTTATTTTCTCTGAACAAATGCTGATTGAAACAAGAGGCTCATTAATGCTGCCCCCCCCCATGGCAGAGGCTGCCCCCGTCATCAGAAACAGAAAACAGTCCAGAGGAAACGTGACGCCTCGTCAGGAGGGAGAGGAGCAGCAACAATAGAAGAAGTGAAGTCTGCGGCGTCCCGCCATGTAAAACACGCTTTGGGCTAATTGTTCCCCATTAGGGGGGCGACACAAAGGGAGGCTGACAGGCACACAGGTGCCCGTCTGCCTGCCCGTCTGCCTGCCCGTCTGCCTGCCTGTCTCTCCGTCTCTGCTCAGCTTTGTTAGCTTCATGCTCCGCATTAGAACTGAGCCCCAGACAGCAAAGAGGAGAGCTGGTGTGATTTATAATGAAACAAAAAGGGAGCTGGAGCTTTTTTTTTCTTCCAACCCCCCCCCAAAAAAAAAAAAACTGGTTGATGGAGCAGAGTGAATTATTCAGGGTGTTAGTTTGGCTCTCGGCGGGATGCAGCTTTAATACGCTGCAGATTTGCTTCAGGGCTCACTCAAACTTCTTCAAGAAGTGCAGAAGTAAGTTGGTGAAAAGCAAATTGCAATGCGTCCCCTCACAGACTTCTCTGCAGCGCCGTTCCCCGACATGCAGAGCAGGAGGCTCCAGTGCTGCATGCTCGCCTTCGGAAACTTCACTGGATTTATCTGTAAAAACTCGGCCACGAATGCAGACGATCTTCTGAAGAACGGATCCAGAGACAGCTTTGATCCCACCTGAACCGGCTGAGGCGAGCTTCAGCGTTCATGGTGGGGGGGTTCAAGTATCTCCTCGTCTGCTAATGTGAGACGCTTCAATCTGACGTTTGAACGCCAAAACACCTGGAGATGTCTAGATTAGATTCACTCCTAATGAGGAGATTCGGTTCAAACCTTAATTTTTGGGTCACAGTTTTGTTTTGGTTCAACATAACAAAAAGTAAAAATAAAAGAAAAGTGGAACATCACACTAACCCTGGTGGGATTTAACAAAACAATAAATAACAAATAAAGCTCAGATGTTTGCAAATGTTCACTTTCCACTCAGTTCAGTTCCTGGTGTTACATGTGGTTCAGATGTAAACAGAGAACTGTGGATCCTTAACCACAATGAGACTGAAAAACATCGTCATCACGCCAACGAGGAGGAAAAATACGGAAATCTGCTCCAGAATCAGAAACGCAAAGTTCACAAGGATAAAATAAATAAGACGAGTGAAATAATTCAAAACGTTCCAAACAGAAAAACATCGACAAAATCTTCTGGAATAATTTAAAGTTACTGTCTTTAAAAACCAACACAAATTCTCATCCTCAACTCTTCACATTTTGACTTTGGTGACGGGAATCTGGGTCAAAAATGGATGTTTTGGGTTCCCAACTCGCCGTTTTTTGACGTGCTGATTGTTCCAATGAAATCACGGCTCCCCAACCTCTGATATCGTGACCTTGACTGCACCGGTATCATAATCACGACCTTAACCTGGTACCGGACATGGATCGGTTCCAGACGCCGACCAGGCCAGGAGTAGGCCAGAGTTCTGGAACCGTCAGGAACCACAGAGCAGAACCCAGCAGGAACCACAGAGCAGAACCCAGCAGGAACCACAGAGCAGAACCCAGCAGGAACCACAGAGCAGAAACCAGCAGGAACCACAGAGCAGAACCCAGCAGGAACCACAGAGCAGAAACCAGCAGGAACCACAGAGCCTCACTCCATTCTTTAGAAGAATAAGACACAGATTTGTATTTATGTCAATGCTACGTCATGATCAATGAAAATGAACTTCTTTGGCATGAATAAAATGTAAATATAAATATATATATATTTTTTTGATATGAAACAGTTTATAACTTTTCACAGAGGTTCACATGATTTCCTTTCAAAATAAAAGACACCTTCTGTCATAGAATCAGCTCAATGCTGCCAGTGCAGTAGCAGGTCGTGTAATGTGAGCAGTGATAAAAAAAACAAGTTTATTTTACCATTTGTGGTTGATCTCTGCCAAAAATGACATGAATCCAACAACAAAATGAAATCAGAGTCAATTATGACTCACACTGTATTTCTCAAACGATAATTCCTGGTCTGATGGGAACAGCCAGCTCATCAGAAAACGAGATGAGGAACCAAAACGTCAAAGAGAGGTTTGGAGGGTCTGAACCAAACATATGTGATACTTGGGGATGAGAATGCGTTGATATAAACACTTATAAACATTTTAAATCTAGACAAAGGAAGTCAACCATTGAGAAAACAACAAACCATCTTGGATTCTTTAAAGATCCAATAAATCATCTAAAATGTTAAAATTATTTCAATTTATTTCCTTCAATGTTAAAAAGAACGTTTTATTTAATAAAACCCTAAATATATTTGCTCATAATGAGGTGAAAACAAGCACTGATATTTGTTTCGTTCTCCAGAACAGCTCCAGTGTGGTGAGTGATAACACCCAACCAGGCGCGCATTATCAGAGGATAATGGAGGTGAAGGACATTATCCTGCTTACACTGCAGACACTAGTTTTTAGTATTTAAATGGATGTTTTTAGGTGGAAATGGGTTTTTCACAAAAAGCGGCTGTTAGATTTGTGGAGCCACACACGTTGTCATGGTAACGGCTAAAGGAAAAATGTATGCTAGCAGGTCAGTTACTATGGGTACCAACTGAGGCTTATGCCTGCATACATGTGGGTCATGTGACCATGGATTATCACGTTTTCTCAAACGAATACTCGATTCTGATTGGCTGGAGGATTTTGTGACATTTTCTTTATTGATGTGATTCACAGAAGAATCGGAAACATTTGAAAACCTTTTCTGAGGCTTTTCTCTTCTTCAAAAAAGCTGAAATAAATGTTTCTGAAAACTGAATTATCGTCACTCAGCTGAAATGTCACGGAGTTTCAGGACTATTTAAGGATTTCTCTAAAATTGTTGTGCAGCTTTAACAGAACGGTTTCTTCAAATACTCAGACGATAAAAACGAAACGGCTTCAACTCCTGATGGTTGAAGGTTCTGACTTTGTTTTGCTCCACTTGGTGTCCAAACTATGAAGTGAAATGAAGGCAAATCTTTCCATCATGTCATTTCTAAATGTTTGTGGATCACAGTGAAGCTTCTATGATCCTGAAGATCAGTGTCTCGCTCCAAAAGTGCATTTTTAATCAAATAATCACGAGAAAACCAGCGTTTCCATCCTCACAGCTCGAGGTTCAGCACCTGGCAGCCAGCACGAGACCTTCCTCCTCGTCTGCTCGGCTCTGGTGCCATTCTTCACGGAAGTGAAGATATAAAACCAAGGCTGACATCTAAATGATTCCAGCGATTCCTCCATATTTCACTGGAGGCCTGCTAATATGAATGCTGACATTTAAATGAACGTTCTCCTCTCTGAGAAAGTCTAATTTGATCAGAGCAAAATAGAAGAAGAAAGAAAGGAAGGAAGAGAAAAGAGGAGGACTTTCATGACAGAGTCACTCCAAGCGAGGAGCATCCTCCACTACATCTGTCACCTCCATGAAAGGAGACCTCCCAGTGACCTGGCCCCCATGAAGACGAGTCACTGCTCACAGACTCACTGCAGGCTGCCTGCATGCGCCTCATCCACCACCAACGCCGCGCTTTCATCCAGCACGGCTGCAGGCGGCGGGAACAAACAAAGCAGCAGCTTCACCCCGACGTGTGACGGCGACACGGAGAGCATCCCCTCCGACGGAGAAGCAGCGTCTGCCGCTCCGCCGGCCTCACAGGAAGTCCAGAGGATCTCCGTTTGTTTGATTGTTGGTTTCCCTAAATGAGCTCCAGAGCGGGAAAACGGCGACGGCGAGCGACGGAGGATGAGAAGACGAGTCAGGAGAGCAGCGAAGCTCTGACATGACCACACCTCCACAGAGAGGGGAATATCATTATTATTATTATTATTATTAACAGCTGGACGGTTCATCTGAGGATCTCTATAAATCAGATCAGGGTTAAACCCTTAAGATATGATCAAAAAGATTCATATTTTTGTACATTTCTACATGAATTTGATTACATAATATTTCAACCAACCCCTCTCACTGTGTTTATTCCTACTCTTTAAATCCTCATTTTATGTATTTTTGTTGTCGATTCATTTTGTTTTAAGGGAGAAACATTTACCATCCAGAACAAGAGGTGAGAAATAGGAATGTATCTCAGTGTTCATGTCTAATAAACTAATAGAATAAAAATAAATCTCTGCAGCTCACCATAAATGAAGTTAGATCAAAGGTTTCCTGATCAAATAATAAAGAATGAGATTATTTTAGTCAAGATCAGCTCGGATAAGAATAAAAAGATAAAAATATACCATCAATATTATCGTATCTGATTAAAATGGTGTTTTAACATGTTATTGTACCATTTTTATGAAAATGAAGGGCATATATATACATATATATAGTAAACGGAGCTTAAAAAACTACATTTCTGAGTTTGGATTTTTCCAAATTGTTGTAAATCAGGAGCAGAAGAAAAATGTAGCTTGACAAAGAAGAGCTGGAATCTGGATCTGAACCGCAGAGCAGGACAGAAACATTGTTGTTGCACCGCTAACGTTAGCTTGGGGGTGTGAGGGGCTGTAAGCTAGAGGGAATGTAAACAGAGAACTCTCAAGAACATGTTTTTGGATTTGGGCTAAAAACTCCATCATCATAGTGAGAAAAACACTTTGAAAATAGATTTAGAGTTGATTTGAGTGAGTCTTTACTAATTATTATATAATATCAAAATAACAATAATGAAATTCATTTTTTTCCAAACACATTTCATGTAAAAATCCTCTCCAGGTGCTGCACATAAACAGTTTATGCACTAAAACAATAAGATAAACACTTTATGTTGTAATACAGAAACAAACGAAGGAGTTAAAGAAATCCTAAAGTCTCCATCCGGCCTGTTCTCCTGCTGTCGGGGGGTCACGCCCCCCACCACCTACAGGCGGTACCCCACACCGCTGTGTTCATTTGGGTCTTTACATGTGAGGAATACGTCATTCATACGCGTTTGTTGATCTCTATCCAGGGTTTATTACATTAAAGTCGGTTTTAAACTGAGCAACATTTTGGTTGGTTGAGAATTCTCAAGTAATGTGAATTTTATGTCATTTATTTGTATTTAATAGATAAATCTTAAGGGTTTGTGCGTCCATGACTCTTCCACGAATGCCTGACGGACTTGTCCTGCATCAGTTTATGTAGTACATACACATATGTGACGTTAAAATGACGTCATCACTAATGAATTCCACATACATGTGCGACTTGTTGATTGCGTGATGGTTCATAAATTGGATGACCTTTCACCCCTCCAGAGTGAGGGAAGAAATTCAATAAAGTGTTCTTTGAGTGATTTATTTGTGTCTTCCGTGGTTTAAACGTAATTCATTTTTGATTTATCTGTGATTATTTCATGTAATGAACAACTTTTCTCACTTTTTCCACGTATAACCAACTTTTATCTGTCAAATATGCGTAAATTAGACATAGCAGTGTTATAACATGGACTTAAAATGTCTGTATATATATGATAAATATTATTATGACAGGATTTTAAGCAGAAAGAAAGAGTCAAAATATAATAATGTCTGTCATCCTGAGTAAATGTGCCAACATGAAAACACTTCAGGTCTGCATGAACTTCAGCTGAAGTCTGACCTGCATTTCATGGTGGTTCCATTCAACTTGGAGCCAAAGCGCTGCAGGAATATTTCACTGCATCTTCATTTCTGTTTGAGGAAAAAGGCAGAATTTTCTGAATGTTTAACCACAAAACTGTCTGATTGACATAAATCTGCTTTCTCTCTGCAATGACCAGAGACGACCTGAAACATGGAACGTTCCATCAGCAGGTCATCATGGAGAAGCTTTACCTTCAAGACATTTTTACACGAACTAAGGATCATAATTTAGGTGATAATCCCATTTAAATCACAAAATAAAATGAATAATTTACAGATCAAATTGTTGCTATTACATATATTATGTTTAAATGTTTCCTATAAGTTTGTCTTTTTACTGGATGTATAAAAATTCAAATGATATGTATTTAATTAAAAAAACACAAAGAAATAATATTTATCACGTGAACGTCACTCAAAAGTTTTCTGTCGACTTCCTGGTTAACTCCAACAATAAACAAACAAACATTTTTGTAGTTTTGAATCATTTATCAACAAATCCGGAAAATTTCCTGCACAGTTTTTGGATCCTCAAAGTTCTGCTGATCCAGTTCCAGTAGATCCACGACCAGAAGATCATAAATGAATGCAGCGACATAGAAATAGAACAACTAGAAAACACTCTCCGTCCTTTCATCTGAATGACAGCAGTTTCCATCAGAAAACAGGTTTTGTTTTCATATTTAGAGAAAAAACAAAAAGCGAAACATTTTACAGACGCGTTCCGGTGGGAATTTCCCGCCATGCCAGCAGACGGTCACATGACGTCACATCGAGGTTGTGAGATGTTCTAAACTTAATTTAATTTAATTCCATGTTTTCAAAACTGTTTTAAGTCTCCTTTGTTTTTATCCACGAAAAAACAGCCCATAGTTTTACTTTGAAAACGAGAGCCATCATTGACACTTTACTTTGAAGGTGTAACTACTTCCTGCGACATTCGGCTTCGTCAGCAGCTCCTGCTAACGGCCGCCGAACCAAAACTACCAAAAGAAAACAAACAAACAAAGTCTTCAAATCAAGACTACCAAGATCCAACCCCAAACTAAAATAACAAAACCCAGCAGAGTGAGACTGCTGAGGACAACGAGGGAAAAAGAACAAAACTCAAAGTAAAAACCCAAACGGCACACAGCCTGCTGCTCTGGCCCCGCCTACCTCGGCGAGCCTCCAGGACGTAACACTTCTGCACTGAACTTTGCGTCTTCGATCGTCTTTTTTTCTCTCTGACGCCGTTTTTCAGCTCCTGGGGTTAAACGTCTGTTTCTTAAGGACGGCGGCGTTCCTTCTCCGTTTTCATGTCCTCTGGGTGAACTCTGAGTTTGATGTGAAGACGGCTGAAACACGTCAAGGTAAACTTCATCTCCGAGCTCCTGTTTGGCAGGAGAAAAAACCCACGCATGGACACCAAAAGGACTTTATGTCAGACGTGAACTGAAGACAGGAGGTGTCGCGCGGTTCTTAAATACTGACACGCATTTTCTTGGTAATTTTACCTTTGAGAAGTATTTTATTTTGAAGAGCGTAGCTGTCTCTGCTGCTTAGTCTTCAAGGAAAGAAGTGTCTCCCGTTTCTCAGCATCACAATTTATTGATCGCAGTAGCGTTGGCCCCCCCGGGCGTTCGCCAAGACTGCTGCTGCAGCACTTTTGATGAATAAATTAAATTATGATGCGCAGCAGAAGCGGCGTGCCAGCTTTCTCCTTTTTTTCCTCCGACTTAATCAAATTAAACACACCTGATTCCTGAGGCAAACAAACAAAAAGATAACCCACGCTGGAGGAATCCTGAGGAGCGCACGGCGCCGCCGCTCTGCTCATGAAAACACGCCGAGCGAGGAAAGGCCACAGTGTCTGCTCACACCACAGGCTCCCCGGCTAAATATAACACACACAACAGCACCCACACCCTCCGCCGCCCCACGCTCGCTTATGAGAATGTGTCACCTCTCGTGGCTCGGAGCAGATAGCGGGAGGCCCGATCACGCCGTTTAACTTGGGTTGCAGTGAATGGCTGTAGGTCAGCGCTATATCATCTCAGCTCCACACACAGGGCTGCCAGGTGGCTTTTATTTGACTTTAATGTGGAGAAATATTAGATTTTTCCAGGCCAGGCTAAATCCCTCCCCTGGGCTCGCCGATAGCCTCGGCAAAACCCGACGCAGGAGACGGGTCAATACGGCCCGCGCCAAAGTCGCTCTTTATTCATGAAGACGTGAGAAACAATCCGAGTCTGCATGAGAACAGCGGTCACTCCGGATCAAAGGGAAACGGCGAGCAGAGCCGACGGGTTCTGACCGCCGTCGTTCTCTGGTAAACAAATGAGCACGGCGGCGGTGGCGGCGCCGCCGTCTTTCTACTGTTTTATTCTCAACACGTTTCCCTTAAACCTTCTTCTGCTTCTCTGAATAATTCAGAACTGCACACCTAATCCAGGCTTTAATTACAAGTATTAATTTCAAACGATGTTTTTGTTTTTTTTTAATAAAGGCAATCTTAAAGGAGCGGCTGATTCTGGATCCGCTCGTTAATCCCGCCGCAGCGTTCCTCACTGACCAGAATTTAAATTTCCCTTCGCCACAGAGACGCAGGCTCTGGCCTCGGCAAAGTGTCGCCACGTCGGGATTAACGGAGCGGCTATAATCCAGAAAGTCAGGGAGGAGGTTTCCCTCCTTCAGACGGCGTGTGGGCGGAGCTAAAGTCAAACATTGCAGAAACAAAAGGGTTTGAACTCGTGGAAGATCCAGACTTTAGATCAGCAGCAACACCAGCTGCTGTTATTCTATCACTGTAATTTAACCCAAAAGGCTTAAAAACACCAGATGAGGTCATGGAACGACCCGACCCGTAAACAGAACAGGAGGGGCCAAAATCCACAACACACCTGAGGTCGAACAGGATAAACATTTAGTGAGCAAAGACTACATTTTAAAACTTTAAAACTGTAACTTTTTAACATAATTATGAACTAGATAGCATTACCTGTGATAATGCTAGTGTGAATTCTGTGAGCTGAATTTGGCCACTGAAGATGCTGAAATTAATAGTTAAAAACACTGAAGCTGAAAGCCACTAAAATATTAGCTAAATGACAAATTAACCTAAAAAAAACTTAGGTTTTTCAAAACAGCTAGCATGTAGCAAAAAAAAATACCTAAAGTTCAAAATAGCCTAAAAAAACAGAAAAAAGCCTAAATTAGCCAAAACAGCTAGCATGTAGCTGAAATATTAGCTAAACTCCAAAATATCCTAAAAAATCTTAGTAAATGCCAAAATATTCCAAAAAGCTGCAGAATGCTAATTTAAAACTTTAAAACTGTAACTTTTTAGCATAAATATGAATAACAAAAGTCAGGAATATTATTCCAGAATAAATCAACTTAAATCTTAAATAACTTTCAATATTTTACTCTCCACAGAAAACTATTTTGTCAAAATTATACAAGTTAGAAATAAGAACAAGATAACATCGGGTCGTTTATAACAACAACAACAACAACAAAAAATCTGGAGGGCCAGATCCGGCCCCCTGGGCCTTGACCCCATATGAAAAGTTCTGCACATTTTGATGAGAAATAAAGATAAAAAAGTCAACTATGTTTTGCCTAAAATAAATTTCTCTGAGCAAAACGCAGCCAGAAAATTCCAGGTTTTCCAGTGACTCAGACCGAAGATCGTGTAAGGATTAAGGCAGTGTTCCCCAAACCCTCCGTGGGACGATTGGTACCGACCCCCAAAGACAAAAAAACACTTTCTGTTATTTCTGTGATTCTGAAGGACATTTTATTTTGGAAATCTCCTGCATTCCTGTAACCACATCCGACTCCTTCCTGACGCACGTCGAGACGCTCCGTAACGAATCCAAAATCCACCTCAAAGCGGCTCCAACGCTAAACCGGATCTAAAGCTAGCAAAGTGAACGGAAACAAACGTATTTGGAAAAGTTCTTTTGGCAGAAAACAGGAAACGGAAGAAAATCCTTCACCTTCAAAATAAAAGAAAGACTTCATGACAAAGGAAGGCTCACGACCTGCATTTTTAGTTTGACTTTTAGTTCAAATTTAGGAACTTATTTAACTATTTTATTTTATGTTTTGTTTCTATGCATTTAATATATATTTTTTCCATATATATTCACTTTTACTGATTTAGGCATTATGGGTTTTATACATATTTTTTGTGTAATGTCTTGCTTTTGGTTTTTGACAGTTGTTCCCACAGACCATAATAATAAGAACACAATGTTGCTGATAAAGTTGCTCAAACACGTCGACCTAGAAGTCGGACAACATTGAAGGTGGAGTTTGATTTTTTAGCTTCTGGATTATCTAGATCACATTTTAATGGTTCCAACATTAATTCTACAGAACCAAATGAAGTTTGAAGCAGCTGCAGATGTTTGACAGAACATGAAAGTAAACTTTATCCTCAAAAGTGAAGAGAAACTGGAATCTTCAGCATCAACAGATCGGTCTGGGAAAATATCTAAACCGGTGTGTGGTCTGAAAACGGCTGGAGATCGCTTTATTAAGGGATGCTGGGATAAATGAGTGAAATTAAAGTGGAATAAAAAAGATCTTTTTAATCACCAGTCTTCCTTAAAACCATCCCATCACTCCAATGTCTTATTTGTGGTCAAATATAAAGAAATCAGGTTTCTGTGAAGCCAAATCATCAATTTTAACTTTAAAACATGAAGACAAAGTGGAGAAGATGTTGGCTTTTAGCCCGAAGAAAAGTTAGGGATGTCTTTTAGAAAACATCCTGACCGGTCAAGTTTCCTGTTATTAGGTTACCATTGATTCTTCGCTGTTTTGTTAACCAACATCTCGAGCAGGAAGAGCTGCAGAAAACAGCTTCTCTTCATTATGCAGAGGAGGATGTCAACCCTCTTTGCAATTTCCTTGTTTTTCCCTTTGTTTAATTACACCAGTGTGTCAAAATCCCTGTACTAATGAGTATTTATGTCAAAACAGAGCACGCGTAACCTTCTGCCGCCGCAGTTTCTTAGCAGACTTTTAAGAACAAAAAGCCTCAAAGAAGATGATTTTTGTTTCATTAAAGAACTTTAAGTGCCGTTAAATCCCAGCAATGGATGCCGGAGCTGTCCGCGGTTCTGGAATCGGGTCCAGGAGGTAAAGAGTTCATGTTCCACGTCGGCTGAAAGATGAAAAATCACCTGAAGACGCGAGACTCGGATGATCCCGCCGCCGCTTTCATCACAACATCATCGCGGCTTCATAACAGACATTATAAAGTCAAGAAATTTGACGTTCTGCCTCATCAGCTCCCCTTCAGTTGGTGTTACAGCCGCATCCATCACTGCCTTCAGAAAAAAACATCCAACTGTTGGAGAGCAGATTTCACGGGAGAGGCGCTGCAGGGAGTTTGCATATTTCTCCCTCTGTGCTTCATAAAATCTAAACAGTTTAAAGAGTTTCTCTGCACTGATGCAGCAGCGTGATCCCGCCTCTGTTCTTTGTCAACATCTCGTTTGCGGCGCCGTCTTCGTCTCGTTAGAGGTGCGCCGGTCAGGAATCACGACGGTTCCAGAACAAATCCAGATCTGTTCTGTAGCTTCATGAAAATGAACATTTAGAAGACATTTTGGCGACAGGAGGAGGCCGGCTCCTTATCTCAGATGTGTGTGGCGCTTCGATCAGATCTTCTGGGAGGATTCAGAGAAACTTCCCGTCCCCGGCGTCCTCCAGGCGGGAAACACCTTCAGTGTCTCACTAAGAAGGTGTTCAGATCCCATCACCTGCCTCTGATGTGGAGAAGCAGCAGCTTCAGCTCCTCCTGACTTCTCCTTTAAAGACCCACGCCCTTAAAAATCATGTTTTTGATCCTCTTATACTTTTTTCAGACAGTTTTCCGATGATGGAGGACATTTATAAAGAAAAATAAGATTAAAATGACATTTCTGAGTATTTCTAATGTGACTCCGGAGCCAGAAAAATGTAATTGAAAAGGGCTGTACCAATGACGTAGAAACTAAAGTGGGCGGGGCCACAAGCTCCATTCTGATGCATCCACTTTCAAACAAATAGATCCGACATTCCTCCACATTTTTGTTCAACCAGTCACTTTCAGCTGCAGGTGTGAGGGGCTGCAAGGAGAATAAACACAGGGATGATGGGAAATGAGGGTAGACTTACTTCTGTGTGAATTTCTATTGACTTCCTGCAGAAACTATGTTCTAGAAAACAACACTTTTTTTAAAAAAAATGTTGAAAGTAAAAAGTGAAAATAGATCAAACGATGATCAGAGTGGGACTTTAAGCTCCGCCTCCCTCTTTTCTTTCTGGATGGAGCGTCACATGAGTGTTTGTGGATGCTCTGGTTTAAAGTTCCATCTGTTGAACCTGACTGTGTGTTGGTGTTGACCATAGGTCAGAAACCTTTAACAGTAAAAGAGATCGTGGAATCGTTTTCTACTGATCTAAACCCAGAAGGAGCCGAATAGTTTTACTTTAACCTTTAAGAACTTCGGATTTGCATTAATGACCTTATTTGTTTTTTAATAATAAATATGAATTATGTCTATGTTTTGGCACGAACAAAAACATAAGAAGAACCTAGCAGTCTTACACTGCTGGGTTTTGTTGTTTTAGTTTGGGTTTGGTAGTCTTAGTTTGTGGGCTTTGTTTATTTGTTTTCTGTAGGTAGTTTTGGTTCGGAGGAGCTGCTGACTCTGACGGTCGACATGCTGGGTCAGCAGTCTCCATGAATTATTTATGTTTGTCCGAGGATCCACCATGGAGAGATAAAAGATCCACCGGGTGTAGACCATGTGACCTCGGGGGGGTCTGGGACGCACCACGACGGAAACGTTTGAAAGTTTTAGATGAAAACGTGCAGAAAAACCCATTTGTGTCGTCCACGGCGAAGGTCAACTGGTTCTGTCGGCGTCTGAAGCGGCAGCTCTGACAGCAGCTCTCCACACAGACGGCGGCGCCGGAGCTCCTCTGTTCTCTGATTTGGGAGGACTCCCCCAGCCAAGAGCGGCGCCTTTGAAGTCAAACACGCCGTGACACGACAGCGGTCGGGGTATTGATCCCTCTCTGTCATGGCGTCACGCTTAGATTTGTGTCACTTATTCTTTAGTGATGCTGCATTAAGTGTTGTTGCTATGGTTACCCGCAATTTATCCCACATGGTCGGCTGCCAACCAATCATGGATGGAGGTTTCTCTTGGCTCTGACATGAAACAGATAAA
>NC_050519.1:763339-766031 GCF_002922805.2 Oryzias melastigma
ACGGCGCCGCGCAGGAAAAATAGAAGTTTGTCAAAGCCGTCACGCGCTCACGCTGAGGCGGGATGAGATATCAGCGGCGAGGAAGATTAATTAGACCTTTCCTAATGTAAATATGCAGCATGTCAGGGGTGTGTGGGAGGATACGAGGGGGTTCGCATGATTCACCCGCCAGAGTGACCCATTTAAACGGAAACCTCCTGCAGAAATCCAGACGTGCAGGAGGCTCCGCCCCCTTCCTCTGCCTCCATCAGAGCATCTTTCTCTGTGTTCTACACTCATAATAAAATGCTCCATCCTGCTCCTACACCCCCCCCCCCACCTCCCGCTTCCACACGTTCCCCTAATGAGATAAATTAGCGCCTTGCAACAGATGCATGGAATATACACTAATGGCCACCATCTGTCACTCATCTCCGCGAAACAGAGTGAGAACGCGGCGCTAAATCCGATCACAAGCTCCTGGCAGAGCCCCTCCGTGGCGAGGAGGAGGAGGAGGAGGAAGCTGCACAGCCATGGGGGGGGGCAATCACGGTTCTGTATGAAAGTGTTAGAGCTGCAGGTCGGGTCTGCTGGTGACTCAGCACCATCTTTGAAGGGCGGGGCCTATTTCCTAGCCTCTATGAGGGGGAGGAGCCTGGAGGCTCTAACTCCTCCCCCTGTTAACGACAAACGCTCTTTGATGCCAACAGAGTATTCAGAGAAACCATCACAATCACAGGTGGGACCAACCAGGAGTGAGCTTGTTGGGAGGCCACACCCCTCATTTTAAATCCAATCTTACGATTCTTGAAACGGAATTTCACATTTTTCTTTTATATTAATGGATTCAGCAGCGTTTCCACATATTTAGTAAATATTAACAGAACATGATAGTAACGTAGCTCGTAAATATCAGTGTTACTGTTGGACACTTAAAATGATTACAAATCTGGTGTTAAAAGAGAGACTGTAAAGTCTGAAGTTATATCCTGCAAACACAGAAGAGTAAAGGTCGCTGTCATTGGATACAGAAAATCTGTCTTGTGCCTTTTGCCGTCATGTTGCGGGTTTTGTTGTTTTCTTGTGGCTTTGTCGCTGTGTTGTGGTTTTTTTTTTGTGTTGTGTCTTTTGTCGTCATGTTGTAGCTTTCGTTGTTGTCTTGTGTCTTTTGTTGTTGTGTTGTGGTTTTTGTCGCTGTGTTGTGGACGTCAGATGTGGGGGCCAGCAGGCTCCGCCTACTTTTATTGAAGCATCTGATTGGTCAGTTTATGACTTGACTAACCTAAAAATATGCTGAAAAAATGAGGATTGACATCAAGACAATGTTAAAAATATATCAGAGTAAAAATGTTTATTCTGACCAATAGAATGACAGTAACAGCTGTTTATTTCTCTACAGAAGACGTTGGGGTTTGTGGGCACTTCCTGTGTTTAAGGTCAGGGGGGCGGAGTCAGTGTGAGTTCAAACGTCCAGTCGGGTATTTTTAGAGGTTTTGATGGAATCCAACGTCAGAACTTTCATCTTCACTATTAGAAAACCCTGATTTATCGTTAATGCTCGAACAGCAATACATTTTTGTGCGGTTGCCATGGAGACGGAATATCAAGAATGAATTAAAATGTACAAAGCGTGAACTTGTTGATAATTCTGCAAAGTTTTGTAGTGAGAAGTTTTTCAGAATAAAACACGATCCCCTCAGTGAAATGAATGAGGAGTTCAGAGCTCGTACGACTGAGATGAAGAGCGTTTGCTGAACGCGGCACATTTACAATCCTAATTCCTCTTGTTTTGCAGCCATCAGTCGAGAACAATGAAGCCCCAATCTGTCCTCTGTGGCTGGAATATTAGATTTATTTTTTTCATTATTCTGAAAAACGAGGTGGGGGAGTGAAGCCCCTAACCAAATCAAAGGGGGGCTTGCATATTCATGTAGTTAATTACAAAGTTTTATTGTTGACAATTATGTCTCAATAATGTCCCTTTCGTTTTTTAACTGTTACATTCCAGGAACACCTACATGTAATCACACTGTGTTTTAGAGTAAATTTGTTTTACAGGATAAAAAATCAGCCTCATAAAGGGAAGAAAAAACTGTTTTTTTGTGCAAATATTTGTAAAATCCTCCTCAAAGACGAACAAACACAAAGGATACTTTGAAAAGCTGCTCCAGTTTATCTTCTCTGCTGCTTAAATGTGATGCAGGAACTTCATCCACTAAAGCAGAACATGTTTATATATGAAATCAGGATTAAGATTCTGGATATTACAGATCCGATCTTAAAGAATTCAATTCAGGCTTTTCGAAATAAAAATTTATGTATTATGTAATATTTGTGTTACAAATGTTACCAGAGCACGACAACATTAAGCTGTTAATAACAAAAATATCAAATAATCTGTCGGGCCGGATACAATCACCCAGCAGGTCGGATCCGGACCCTCTAGTCTCTAGTCAAAACCAAATGTGGAGAATCTGTATTCAGCTTCTACGCTCCACAGATCCGGATCAGACTTCCAGAAATCTGAAACCGTTTATTTAAATCCAGGTTAAAGACGCACCTGTTTCAGCTGCATTTGATCAGCTTGGATTCACTTTGAATTCAGTTAAGTTCTATTTGACTTTTTAAAATGTTTTTATTTCGTTGACTTCTTCTTTAACACTTATTTTAAAGGTTTCTCTTAATGTTTCATGTAAACTCCTTAGTCTTTGTA
>NC_050519.1:766071-798575 GCF_002922805.2 Oryzias melastigma
AACCTTCACAGCTTCTAAATCTTCTATACTTGAAATTCAAACTCAAAATCCTCTCCTGAGGTGACGAGATTAAGAATAAAAGTTCAATCAAGGGAATCATTTCCAGAATAATAGATTTAGGGTAAAATTTCCCTCTTATTGATTTTCATAACTTTAATTAGAATTACTTTTCTGCAGGTGATGAGTTGTCAGATCGACTCGACTTCAGTCAGACTCGATAAATAAAAGTGCGGCTGGGAGTGAACCTGTCAGGAAGAGCGGCTTTAAATAATGCAAATGACCATTCTGAGCATCTTGCTGGGAGCTTTGCTCTTCAGTTCAATGTCAGACTTAAGCACCTCTGCAGAGGGCTTAAGCAGCCGTCTGAATTGTACCATTTATGCATAAGATAGCTGAAGAAAAAATATGGGAGTCTGGGATCCATCACAGATATTCAAATAGTGTCTCCTTTGACGGCCGGTAATTCCCTCAGCAGAACGGCTGCAGAGCAGACGGACGCTCTGACAGCCCGCCGCCGCCGCCGCCGCCGCTCTACCTGCGCTAAAAAAGTTAGCTTTTCATCCGTATTGTCACCGTGACACCAAATCCATTCATTCAGAGTAATCAGACGGCGATGTACCCCGGCCTGCGCCGCGCCTGCTCGCCGCATTAGCATGCGGCTTGAGATGAAAGTGAAAGGAAACAATAATGAACAAAAAAAGGTGGAGGAGCTGAATCACCGGGGAGCTGGCCTGCTCAGCCTCTATGAGAACAAATGCACCAAAGCCAGAGACAATTAATCACTATTTGCATGGAGCTGACCATAATTCCCTTCTCACTGCTGCAACTAACGACAACAAGAGCAAATTAATGACTTGTTGCGGAAAATTAAAGAACATTTTAGAGCGTATTGCTGCGTGGACTGCAGAAATGTGTGACCGTTTTAGTGATAGTCAGCAAACTGAAAATGAAATTCCTCTCATGGAAGATGAAGCCTGTGTTTGCATGTGGAACAGAAGCTGCTGCTGGACCCCCCCCCATCCACCCCCAAAGTCCAGCATCATCAACATTTCCACTGAAGGCTCCTCATAAAAGGTAACGGGCCTCGTAAACGCGGCGTCAAACACGGCCACGCTCTCGTAAAGGGCAGCCACGGGTTCATCAGGCGAACCCGGAGCTGGCGTCCGCTCAAACATCCCCCCCCCCCCCCAGCAGCGCTCACAGATCCAGATCGATGCTTTTGGACATTAAAGGGTGACCAAACAGGGCAGCTGGAGGCTGACTCCATTCTCAGCCCAGATTTGAAAAATGCCAATAAAGGGGGCGGGGCTAGTGGAGCCAGAGGTGTGGCTTGGATCCATGATTGACAGTTACGTTAGCTTTATGTAGATCTAACACTAGGAGGCGCACTATTTACAGCTTAGTTTTGAGAAATCCTAAAAATGTAAGTACACAACATCAATCATTCTCTAAGCTTTAATTCGAGTCATGTTTAGTGAAAATTAGTTTAAAAACGAGGAAGCTGGTCTGATTTTCGTGGTTGATGCCGGCAGATCTTACATTAAACAGCTGCGTTCTGTTGACACGAGTCAGTACATCAGTTGTTTCTGCAAAGCTCGACAGCGGTGCTGCCGGCGCTGCTGAGGGTTCGCCGTGTCTGAGAGGGGTAAAATGCTGCTAGCATCAAAGCTAATGAAGGCTAACATGTTAAACAAACAAGTGAAACGTTCATTAAATCCATCACCAGGACGGAGTTTGATTTTTTGCTACGAGCCATGCTAATGCTAGCACGATAACGACCGACCGCTACAGAATCCAAGGTGGGCGGGGCTTTCATACTGGAGCTGCAGAGCATGATGACGTCCAACTTCTGGGACATGGAGCAGTTGATCAATCACAAAATTAAACTGCAATCCTCCTTTCAACCTGAAGGGGGCAGCACACACACAGGCAGGTTTTAGACTGTAATCTCAGGAATTAAACACGTTTATTTTAATTTGTCAAAAACGTGACAACAGGCAGCACTTTAAAAGTAGAGCTGCCACGATTGGTCGACTAATCGACGACTAATTGACTTTTAAAACACTCGATGACTAATTTAATAGTCGATTAGTCGTTACTAGAGAGTTATGATGGCATTCGGCTAGCTATTTTGGCTAATATTGGATGCTTTCAGTTTTTTAGGCTATTTCAGAGTTTGGCTAATATTTTAGTTACATGCTAGTTGTTTTGTCTAATTCAGGCTTTTTAAGTTTTTTAGGCTAATTTGGCATTGAACTAATGTTTTAGCTGGCTATCAGCTTCAGCTATCAGCTTCAGCTTTTTCAGTGGCCAAAATCAGCTTACAGTCTTCACACTATCTAGTTTTTAGTTAGTTTAAAGCTAACGATGGTTGAGATGTGTGCTTTACATCCAGTTTTCTCATGACCTGATTAGTCGATGAATCAGAGAAAATTAAAGGTGATTATTTGACTATTAAAATAATCTTTGTGAAAGCACTATTTTAAGCCCCATTTATAGAGGTCAACAGACAAAAAAAGCAGATTTACTGTTTGGTTACTCTTTAAACATCTGTGCAGCCAAAAGCAGGTCGTTGTCATAACCCAACGTGACCCCAAACCTCTCCTTCCTCAGTCTCTGAGGAAACAATGACGTCTCCTGTTTTCACTCCGGCAGAAGGACTTTGGGCTGGTGTTAATCCACTGACTGTTTGTGGCGTTTTCTGAAGGTCTACACTTTGACGGATGGACCTGAGCCGTGCAGCAGCTGCTGCTCACTCAACTAATTACCTAAATCACCTAAAACTTCGGGGAAATGGACTAACTTGGAGTTTGACTGAAACATCTCATTAATTACTCCATCAGAGATTGGAGTTGGAACTACACGTCTTGCCTCCAGAAGAAAGGCATTTGTTGGAAGGTCAGTGTAGTTTGATATCATGAAAGGCCGAACAATGTCAAAGCTATTCTTTGACCAATCAATATTGAACAAAGACCACAGGAAGTGGAAGCTGGACCGGCCGGAGGATATCGATGAAGATTTATTTTTCAGGATGAACTGGTGTTATTGAGGAACTCCCCCCTCTCCATACCAGACGGCGAGAGCTTCCATGATTTAACACTTCCTTGGTTCTTCCACAGCTCAGTGCATGAATTATCCAAGGACTTGCAGGTGTGGTGTCTGCACTAAAGCCCACAGACGGGAGCGGAGCTCTGCTGATGTTCATCCAGCGAGTGCTTGGAGCTCTGGAGGGGCAGTTAAGGAGACACTTCTCCTCTGAAGGAGCTGGGAGAGGTCCAACACTTCACAGGAAAGATTTACACATCCAAGTGTGGCGTCGGAGCTTCTCTATGCCAGACGGAGCGTTTAAACTCCTCAGAGTAACTCGTGTTCTTCAGAAACCTCGTAAACACCAAACCGTTGGCGCTGAAGGTGACTTTAAGGTTTCTGAGGAAAGGATGGAGATCCACAGAAGTGTTCCCAGTTCAGAGGTGGGTTTAAAAGGCTGTGGCCTCACCTTTGGTCACCATTTGTGGCTGATCAGAAACATTCTGAGGATCCTAGGAGGATCAGATGAGGAGTTTCAGAGGTTTGGTGAGGGTTAAGGGCGACATTGTTGTGAAAAGTTGACATGGTGATATTTAAACAAGCATTTCTGTGTCCTTCAGCATCTTTCTTTTGCTTTCCTCCTAAACCTCCGACCACTAGATGGCAGCACTGAGCCTATCTGAGCAGCTCCACACCAGAACAACAAGATCTCATGAGAGATCTACTACTTAGTTTTTACTTGGGGTGGGTACCGAACCGAAACTTTGTGCCAGTATCATATAAAAACATGAAATGCGGTGGTTCAGGGCAACGAAAATCAGATCAAATCTGTGGAAATCAGACAATGCTGACTGTTTTTTTTTAGAAATCAATTCTTAATTTACGAGACAAAAAGCACCATGAATTTGCAGTTGAGGTGCCTTAATCTTGTAATCATTAAATGAAATAATTTGACTATTTTAGTAAAATGAAGGACATGTTAAAATTCAGTCAGTTTTCTTTTAAATAGTCATACTCTTCATTCAAAGTGAAATATTGTTCCGGTACAGTCTTTAAAATAATTTCCAGAATCAATTTGATTGCATTCACAATATTTTTGATTCATTTTAATTTTGAGTTCAGATATTTATTCACATTTGTTTAGAAATACATTAATAATCTACTGTATTTATATTAATCTGATCCGTTCACATCCTGTAAATGTATCAGTGAAGTATTGAGATTGTTGATATCATCCAGTGTTACATGGATTCTCTAAAGGAGAAGTTCTAACTAAAATGTTCAGATCATTAACATGTAAACATTGTTCTGCTTCTCCTGGAGGGTGTTTCAGTTTGGCCACTAGGTGGCGATCGCACTACAGAATTACACCTTATTCCAGAAGAAGAAGAATGATAAAAGAATTGTGTTTTAGACCACAAATGGTTCCTTTTCAACAAATGTTTCTTTAAAATAGTTTAACAAATTAACGCCTGTGAGTTTATAAAGATGTTAATTTAGTCAATGTATGTTTACGCCAACCAAGCGTTAGCGTCCCATTAAACGTTAGCATCAAGCTAGCAGACTTTAGCTGTGTGTGCTAAATCGATATATTTTGATGGATTATTGGTTTACTAAGCTTAGATCAATTCAAATCAATTAATCCATTTTATCAACCCAGCCCTAATCGTAACCCCAGATTTTTTTGTTGACGTCAATTTTGGGGATTTTTGTTCTTTGAAGATAAAACAAGAATCTAATTTTTTTAACCCATAGCAGACCCCTCCCCCGCATCTCAAAATCCTAAAAGCTTCAGTTTCCTGTCACCTTCCTGAAGGTGTTCTGGATGAACCTTTAATTGTTACTGGTCGTCTTGAATCTTTTCTCTACCAAAACACTATTAGTATTTTTGAAGTATTAGATTTCTGCAGTTCCATCCAGACGTAGAACTTCTTCCTTCTCTGTCAGGACGATGAGTGAACGTTTCCACGCCGTAGAC
The DNA here is from genome assembly GCF_002922805.2 of Oryzias melastigma. Lineage (NCBI taxonomy): Eukaryota > Metazoa > Chordata > Actinopteri > Beloniformes > Adrianichthyidae > Oryzias > Oryzias melastigma. The sequence continues at coordinate 771,077 of NC_050519.1, forward strand.
GTCTTTGAAGCCGACTCTGATCACTGATGTACAGCGTGTAGTCGTTCAGTAATTATATCATCTCTGCAAAATGCTGGAAGATGAAAGATCAGAAATGGAGGAACGCTAACGTTCTTTCCATTCCTTCAGAATCTGTAAACATCACGCTCGGCGGTTTACTGTCAGTACTTCTCATATACATCACAGAGTTACTACAATACTACTGTGCTAAAAGTACTCCTGAGATACTCTTAGGTTACCTTTTCAAGTGGATCAGCTGTGAGATCAGGAACGCTCCTGAACACTTTCATTGTTGTTTTTTTTCCTGGTCCATCAGCCTACAGTTCCACCGGACACACGCGTACATCCAGGCTCACAGATCATCCACATTACCACAGGACGACAGCCACACTTGGTTTAACACCAAGAGTCCACATTTTTAAATATGTCACTCACCATCAAGGCTTCCCACCACAAACATTCCAACCATCCTCATATACAGGAAACAGGAAGTGACTTCACATGTCAGAAGTCTTTTTTATTTCTGTTCAAATCATGTTTAATTATTTCTACTCCTCATGTTGTGTTTAGAAATCCCCAGGTCCAAGTCAGGGATTTGTTTGGAAAGAAATGTTTGGTTAATTAACCAGTGGGAGGGGCTAAGCCTTTATAAGGGGAGAACTTGTGTCCGTTTAGAGAGAGAAGTCTGGATGCAGTGATGGAGACGAGCGCTCAGAGAGAAAAAAATGTCTTTCTTTGTTTTGTTCTTTGGGGAACGATAACTCCCATTGCTATTCTTTAAGTCCTCCTGGTTTTGTCGTCTTATTTTCAAGTGTTTTTGTATTTAGTGTCAGAAGAACTCTGTCAAAAATGGTGTCAGAAGTGGGATTTGAACTCATTACGAAGCTGCAACTGTACCACAGAGTAATTGTTTTATATTTAGTTGAGCTCAGTTCAATCAATCAATCAATCAATCAATCAATCAATCAATCAGTCAATCAATCAATCAATCAATAGAACTAAAGTAGAAACTGAAGCCTGTGTGACCCAAACTGTACAAAACAGAAATGGACGATTAAAAACAGGAAATGAATTTAAATCATTTGTAGATTGTGTAATATTGCTAATACTTATAGATTTACTAAATAATCTGCACTTGGACTTGTAAAGTATAAATGGGAGTATGTAAATGTACTTCCTCCTACTCTCTGTCACACAATCACTTTACTTAATAAAGTTAATATTTTGTATATTTAGTCATATACATAATACACTGAGCATAATATGTACTATAAGTGGAATTACTGTATTTCTGTTTAAGAGTAACTGCAACTGTATAATGTATGTGGATATGTAGCGTATGTATAGATATGTAGGTGTTTGTGTGTATTTCTTCATACTTTTTACTTTTCTATTTTTTTCACATTTTTTGATGAATAAATGTCTACATATCCTCGGTTTAAAATGGTCTCTTTTTTTGCAGATTGTTTTTGGTATAATTCTGCATGATTTATTTATTTTTTACATCTCATTGTGTTCTGCATCCTGATTGGATGTTGTTAATGGATCTCCTCGTGTCTCCTGTTCTGAACGCGTTCGACATAAATCTTTGATTCTGACTCTTTGTCTACATTCTATAACTCTGGACATATTTTACTATTTGAACATTGAGAGTTTAAATGACAGAGAAAAAGGTGTAGTGAGAAGTTTTATAGACTTAAAACATCAACTGGCAGATTTGACGTATTGCAGGTCATTTTTAGAACCTAACGAATGTAAACTGTCTAAATATAGATATTTCTATTTCTTTTTGTTTGTTTGTGTTGATTGCATTTAATAAACATCTCTCCAAAAACGCTCAACGGGTTAGTCTGTTGCAGTACTTGAGTATGCACTACTTTGCTACAGCAAAAAGTAATGGATTACTTTTGTAAAGGTTTATTGAAGAAGATTTCACGTTTCTCGAGGTTTTTTTTCACCTTTTCACGTCTGGAAGCCGCTCAGCTCGTTACCTGGCAGCTGAAGGTTGGCCAGTAATCTGTTACTGTGTATTAATGAAGTAAAGTGACCCAGAAGAGGAGCGGCTTTATTGAACGGACTCTCTGGAGCTTAATAAAGCATCGGCACATCTTTTTCTCCGGCTGATTAGAAGGTCCGGTACGCGGCGGCGGCGTGCTGTCGATGCGGTTTCACTTTGTTTTGTGACTGGTTGCTAAATTAGTTGGATGTAATTAGATTTCTTTCTCCTTTTCCTGCCTGTTTAGAGTCCACAGAGTGCTGGGTGTGATGAACGGCCATGAAGATAAAGGAGCTTGAACTTTAACTCCCTCCGTTCTGCCTTCCCTCGCTCCGGCTCGTCCTCATTTCCACGGACCGGGCCGCAGAGCTCCAACAATCCATTAAGCCGGCCGAGGATGTCGAGCAGATCCATGCAAATAAGTGTGAAATTACACTGTAATCAGTCATGTAAATCGCAGCAGCTCTCAATCCGCCGTCTCTTTGTACTCGCCGAGGAAACGGCGTGTGGGGGCGACGGGTGAGGGCGTGGGGGGGAGAAAGACAAAAGAATTGTTTGACAAGGTACAGGATATAAAAAATGCTCAGATAAGCTCTGATTCCTTATTCACAACTGAACTCATTTTTCCTGTTGGACTCAAATTTAAAAATTTATGCCGTGATCAAAATTGTTCAGCAAGCGGAGTCTGGAGGCGCCGAGGCTTTCTGCCGATCCTTTGATGGAGAGAAGGAGTCTGATGAGACAGAGGGAGCAGCTTTGTTCACAGCCCAGCAGCCACAGCGCTGCAGAATAATGTGCAGCAGACTTTCATTGAAGATGCTTTCAAATAAGTGGGGCAAAGAGAGACAAAGGTGCAAAAACTGGACCGTATTAAAGATTAAAGAAGGCGCTCCTTTTTTCTTTTCAGGAAGTGTTTAATTAGAGAAAAACGAAAATCCCCCAGCGCTGATTGTGTACAGAAGGAAGAGCCGCGGCAGGAAATATGGCAGTAATGCTGCCGCTGCCATCGCCGAGGCGGCGGTTCAACTTCTCTCGGAGGAATCCCTGACAGAATTCCTCAAATTGAAAAGCAGCTTCATCATCCGTACGCTGCAGATAATTCCATCAGAATTCCTGAAGAACGCGTTTGAAGCCGCGTGAACTCCGAGCTGTTGTTTATTATCATGAATTAACCACAGACGAGAAAGGACGGCGGTCGTGGCGTTTGTGCGGTCCCGCCTAAACCGACGCCACTCTGGAAACGCCTCAGCGGTCTCACACTTTTCTGTTCGCCAAAACTCACAAAAACACTTGAACTTTGATGAATAAACACCAGCAGCGTGTGAGACGACGGAAGAGGAGGGAACGGTTTTCTCAGCACATCGGGGCTCCCTGAACCCGGACGGGGGGGTCGCCTTCGGCCTGCAGGACTCTGAGGTCATCAGCTAGAGCGTTAACGAGCTTTTGTCTCTAAAGCAGAGCTGACGACAACAACAGGTACAGTTCATGAAGATACAGGTCGACAGTGAAGTAGAAACTCCTGTGGAGAGTGCAGGTCGGCGTGCACGAGCCCCCGCCCTCCTGTTTCTGACCTGCATGTATTGGTGGTATTCTGACAGAAACAAGAACCTCTTTTGTTTCTCTCAAGCGCTGATGCGTCCCGTGCTCGAGTACATTTCAGTTTCTTTGGCTGCTGTTAATGTAAGTCATGATTTTTTATTTAAGCTACAAAACCAATGTTGTTACGTATTTCTAGCACACACGCGCACACGGAGGTGATCGCTGCGTTCTGTGCTTGGGCGTGTTTAGGTGCCACGCCGCCCGCAGACGTGGCGGTTAAGTGGACTCTGGGGCTCCAAAGACCTGCTGTGACCGGAAATTCTGTAGTGGCATTTGAAGGGGTAGGAGTCAGAGCTCTGCCTCCCCCTCTGGTCACCACTGGGATCACTCCGCAGAGTACTAACTCACCTGACACCAACCTGACAGTCAGCCAGCTGCTACTTCAGCAGCACACAGAGCCTCTCTCAGTGTGAAGTGTTGTTTGTGCCACTCTGCTGCATTACTGAGCATTTTATTCTGATCTGTTTGCCCGCTGCCTGCCCTGACCCCCTCCTGGACTGATCCTGATTTATCTTTTAGCTGTGCTTGTTCCTGTCTGAACTGGAACCAGCTGTCTGCCCGTTTGTGACATTAGGGGTGTCCGACGTGTCGCCGCAGAAGGATGTAGATGTAACAGGTAACACTCTGTAAGGATGTAGAGTTACATCCGTTCTGTCTTTCGTCACTTTACTTTTGATACTCAGCTCGTTTGCACATACCTGTTTTTATTTGCACATATCTGTATAGTTAGGTGTCTTCCTTCTATTTATTTTGTATTTTATTACTTTTTCCTGTTTGTGTGTTGTATATTTTTTTGTCCACAACGGTGTGAGCTGTACCTAAATTTCATTGTAGCATCTACAATGACAATAAAGTATTCATTCATTCAGTCATTCATTCATTCATTCATTCATTCATTCATTCATTCATTCATTCATTCATTCATTCATTCATTCATTCATTCATTCATTCATTCACTTCATTCATTCAGTCAGTCAGTCAGTCAGTCAGTCAGTCAGTCATTCATTCATTCATTCATTCATTCATTCATTCATTCATTCATTCATTCATTCATTCATTCATTCAGTCATTCATTCATTCATTCAGTCATTCATTCATTCATTCATTCATTCATTCAGTCATTCATTCAGTCATTCATTCATTCATTCAGTCATTCATTCATTCAGTCATTCATTCATTCAGTCATTCATTCATTCATTCATTTATTCATTCATTCATTCATTCAGTCATTCATTCATTCAGTCATTCATTCATTCATCATTCAGTCAGTCATTCATTCATTCATTCATTCATTCATTCAGTCATTCATTCATTCATTCATTCATTCATTCATTCATTCATTCATTCAGTCATTCATTCAGTCATTCATTCATTCATTCATTCATTCAGTCATTCATTCATTCATTCATAGATTCCTCCACCGCGGCACTGTTCTGCGTTGCGCAAAGGAAAAGCATTTTTGTTCACATGGGTGTGCTTTGAAACACAGAATTCACTGTTGACTATTGGAGACGTCTTCAAGTCGGAGCGACATCCGGATTTGAAGACACTTTTTGTCCATAACCTAAATGTAGGTTCAGGGAGAATCTGTAGGTGGAGAATTCAGATTTGACCAAAGTGCAGATCTTTTAGCTAGCGTCCGTGAGGGTAACGCCTGACGAGGCGCCCATGATCAGACATTAGTAGACGACACAGACACACCCCAAAAGTCATTATCACGCTTATACCTTTTGAAATAAATAAGTATCAAATCAAATGTCAGTAAGTTCACTTTAGTTTTGTTTTTAGGTTTAAATTGTTTTTCACTAGAAAAGAACGATTTGATCTGTGTTGTGATGAGTTGTCATGGTAAAGGTTGCAATCTCTGCTCCAACGTGGATCTGGTCGATAGGTCACGATAAAGCATCAGTTCAGAGGTTAAAGGTCACCTCTTCCCGCTCGTTTTTGACCAGATAATGAAGCTAAAGTTTGTTTCCTAGTTTGCTTTGATTAAAGAAAAATCCCCCTAATCAATAAATGTGGATTAATAAACAATTTATTTCATTATTTGATAAGAAAATTCTTTATAAATACGTGTTCACTTTGTTTTGATGAAGAAGGTAAAAGACGGACAACAAAACATTTCTAATAAAAGTTGATGTGACAGAGATCCTGTCATGTCAATCAGTAGTTCTGTTTCCTTTGACTAAATTATAGAAATGTCAGGAAACACAATTTCACAAATACACCGTTTCCATTCAATCATAATAATGTGAATAAACACAAACTCACGATAAATCATCAGACACAAAGAAGTGAACACTTTGATTTACAGCAGATACTTTCACATTTCTGCCTCGACACTGACGCTCATCATCATCTATCAAAGGAGACGTCGGCGTCTGATTCAGGCTGTGGAGAGGCTACGGATGAAGGGATTCTGGGTAATTGTGCTTGGTTTACAGAGGAGCTGTGAAATTCCATACGACACGCTCAACTTTTGCTGAGCGGTGATGCTGTTGGTCACATGACTCTTTATTTGTAGTGTTTCCATTCCAGTTTTGAGAAAGACGGGCCTTAAAAACCACTTCCTCCAAGCACTAAAACTTTATTTTGATAAATGCGAAAGTTTATTTTTTTTAATGAAATGCCAGACGACATTCATAAGCAGTTATTGGTCGTTTCTATGGCAACCACCAATCAGGAGGGGGCTTGATGGAGGGTCAAACCCCTATAAATTGAAAGCGGGCGACACAAACTGTCAAATGTTCGACGTGGGGCCAGGAGGCTCCACCTACTTTTATTGAGCCATCTGATTGGTCAGTTCACAACTTGAAAAACTTGAACTACTGAAAAAATATCAATAAAAAATTGAGAATTGTCAAGAATGTGTTTTAAAAAGGTATCTGACCAATGAATTTTGGCTTCTTGAACACCAGGGGGGAGGAGTCACTCAGTCCAGTTCTCATATACAGTCAATGGTGTCAGAGACTTGTGAGTAACTCTTCAACATGTAAAAAATGAAAGATCCAAACATCAGTTTTCAGTGTTGGACGATCCACGTCTAAAAATATCTTCTTATCCCCCAAACATTTGACTGAATCTGCTTCCACCCCGACCGCCCAGCAGGCCGCCAAGCCCAGCCTGAGTCACGGAGGACTATCTTCAGCCATAAGAAGAACAGGCCGTCCTGTAGCAGATGGTGTGGCGCCCACAGAGTCCTGATCTCCGCCTGGGATCACGTGATCGTGAAAACCTTTTCTCGACTGGCAGCACAACAGTGCAGGCCTGTAACGCATATGCGCGTGGACGAGCGAGAAAGCGAGGCGCGACGGCAGCAGCGAGACGACGGATCGGGATTTTTGGCCCGGACACAAAGCGTGGAGGAGTCGGTGGAGGATCTGACAGCCGTCAGCGGATCCTGGCGAGGAGCGGGCTGAGCCTCTGTGGTCAAACACACGCTCAGAAACAAACACGCCGAGCGCCGGGAAGCTCAAACAGACAGATGGGCTAATTCGTGACTGACTGTGTGTTATGAAACATTATCTCTGTGTCAGTGAAATCAGAATAACATTTTGAGTGTAAACGGCGAGCTGGTAGCTGCCAACATGGCTGTGATGGATGCATATGGATGGAGGGGAGAGAAAGGAAGAGAGAGAGAGAGAGAGAGGGGAGCGTTTTGTTGCTAAACTGCTGTTTACTGTGTCATCTGGGGTGCACGCGGTCGCATGCATCCCACCCGCCACCGCCAAATTAAGCCATCGAATCAATTTCAAGGGTCTGGAGGAAAATGAAGGCCATTATAGGCATTGAATTTTCCTTGCTCTCTATTCAAAATTAAAGGCTATTGACAGACGGCTTTGTTTTGTTCTCTCTAAACCACTCCAGCTCTCCGAGTGCGGATAGGTGGTTGCGGCTGCATTTTAATGGCCGGCCCCTTTAACGGCCGGCTACCGAGCCACTTTATAACCCCCCCCCCGCTCCCTCGCCGGGGATTTGTGTATGCAGGGAGTATATCGCAGCTAACTGAACCTGGCTCGCCGCTCTCCGCGGATGTTTTGTTGTCAAATAATGGGAGAGCGATGGGGTCCTACCCCGCTGTGAGCCACCGCCAAGATTAGACGGATCTTCACACCGGACGATTGGTGAAATTTATCACTGTCATTGGCTTCCCCCGGCCCCCGCCGCCACGGTTTGTGATGGTTTCTCATTTGGAACCTGCAAACCAGTTGTCATGTGTACTTTCCACTCAGCGCCTCAGAAATCACCCTCTGCTTCATGCTCTCTGCACAAATGCTCGCCGCGTTCCGTCTGCCGTGCATGGCAAGTTTTCGGCGGTGATTTGTGTTTGGGTGGATGTTGTGACAACGCGGAGCGCGTGATAAATCTGGAGGAGGGGGAGAGACATGTGGCGTGTGACAGCTAGTTATACATCATGTTTGGCAGCCGTTCTAAATTTCTCATTAAGTGGTATTTTTTTCCACATTTAACTTGAATTCCAATTAATTAACAACATAATTCATTGGCTGGAGTGAGTGTACTCCAAGCTGAAGCTGTGGAAACACCAGAGCTGCACACAAAAACACTCATTTCCACCCAGCGTGCAGCTGGCTGTTGTTATGCATGCGCTGGAGGAGGAGGAGGAGGGGGAGGAGGGGGGAGGATTTTTCCATCATTGAGTCGGTTGAGAAGCTACATTTTGCAGCCAGCAGATTCTGATCCCTCTCAAAGCGCCGGCGGAATTAGCATGCAGAGGGGAGTGCTGAAAGGTGCTCCGGCCCTTAACTCAATCTCTCCTCCTCCTCCTCCTCCGCAGGTAAAAGTAATGGATTGTAGCTGGCTCTGGCCTCAGTCCCGTCGCGTCACGCCTGCAAGCACAGCCAGCGAGCCGGGGGGGGAGGGGCCAGCTGCACGCCACTAGTTAGCATCCACTCCTCCGGAGCCGCTAACTCTGAGGCCAGGTGTCACCGCCGCCGAGAGGTGACGAGCTCTCCACGCTCTCCACCGGGGATCCGGATCTACGGCAGCGACTTCCAAACCTTCATTTCAGCTCCGACATCAACCTCCAAAACCCGTTCTAGTACCTGACCACAGGTGCACACCTGGTCCGTCAGCAGAAGACTTGGATTTCACTACAGGTGTGGATGATCACCTGAACTCTGGACTTCCCGAGAACGAACGTTTGAGTTCACTTGCAGATGAACTCTGGTGCGAAAGCGGAGAACAAGGACTCAACATGTTGGAGAGAAAACAAATGTGGAAATGTTTGGGAATGTCTGCTGGAATACCGGGATGTGCTGAGGAGCTGCTGGGACTTTTTTTTGTCTTTTTCTGCCCATTTCAGGCAATAGCGCCCCCTCAGGAGCTGTTGTAAAATGTAAGATTTTTTTAGACGGTTTATTCCGCATCAGTCTTTGTCCTAAGGGCGCCGTATTTTCTTAAGTTAGGCGTGTCTGCAGGCGTGTTAAGTTTTAACGTTAAATAAATGTAAAGATGCAGTCTGAGGTCTTGTGGCGCCTCAGCGCGTCAACCAATCAGGGACTCAGCATTCGGCGTGTGATGTTGTCAGTGACATCATCAAAGGGTAGAAAAATAAATTCAATATGGCGTCTCAATGTGAGGATTTTCATCCTGAACTTTCATTTTTTTAACCCGCGGGGGGAGCGGGGTTCCCAGAACTCAGAAGTCTTCGGTACAAACGCCACTCAATGAGTTTTATCCACCAAATCCACTGTCAGGCATGGGGGTGGAAGCATTATGATTTGGGGTTATTATTCTCCAAAATCGACAGGATGAATAGATCAAAGTATGGAGAGATTTTGTAAAAGAACTGAGAGCATTGAACATAAAACGGCAATGATCGCAAACACATCGTCATGGCAACCAAGGAGTGGCTCGGTCAGAAGAATTTGAAGGATCTGGAGTGTTCTAGTCAGCATCTGGACCAACTGAGAATCTGTGAAGGGGGTTGAAGACTTTGTTGACTAGCAACACTCTCAAGGCATCACAGCTCTTGAGGAGATCTCCATGAAGGAATGGACCAAATAGCAGCTACCTTCAGGAGACCTTCTGAGGTGAACTCTTGTCATAGTTCTGCTCCACTAAACATACAACTCCTGTTTTTTGTTTCCTCACAGCTGAGGAGTTTCTATGAGGAACATTTCAGACCAAACTCAGCTCTTTCAGGAACAACCTGCAGAATCTGGAATCAATCCTCTCCCCGCTGTACAGGTGAGCGCCGCCGCTGCGAGGCCGGACTTCACACGCATGTCGGCTTTCTGCGTGAGCGCCACAACAGCTGCACAGGCCAGGATTAACACGTGTAACAACACAGACAGTCTGATAAACAGACGATTGTTCTCCCCGTTCAGCATGAAGCAGCAGGGAAAGATTTCAGCTCATTTATGAAGATGAAAGGCTAAAGTGGAGACATTCAGCTGGAATCAGAATCACAAAGACGCAAATTCACCATGTGGTCGTAGAAATGACTTTAAAGAGATGATTAAGTCTTCCTAACACGGTTTACCAAACAACGATGAGACCAAAATAACTGATGGGAGAAGGAAAAGCAGATTCATAATACAGCTGGTGTAGAAACGCCGTAAACTGCAACTGTCATGGGATTTGATTGACATGTAAATGGGGGTGAGTGACTGAGCGAGGGGGGGGGGTGGGGGGGTGCGCTGACGACCAGCGGTGGAGGACATCCAATCCAGGCTGACAGCTGTCTGGGAGTCTGGCTCAGAAAACCTTTAATGAAGGTGTCGCCGGCGCAGCAGCGGCGGCCAAAACCGTAAACCGACACCGGATATCTTCATCGGAGGGAGCAAACAAACACATGTGGCCCCGCCCACTGCGCTGCTGGAAGGGAGGGACACAGAACTTTCTGCTTCCATGAAGATCTGAAGTTTGGTTTCAGTGACCTTTAACCTTTTAACCTTTAATTATCGTCTGACGGCTGGAAATCAGACGAAACAAGAAGAAAAAAGTGGAAGATACGGCTCACTTTGATTCTGTTGAGGATTCTCGTTCAGCTTCAGGGTTTTGTGTTTTATTAATTGTTTCATTTACTTATGCTTTTTTATTTTTTGTTGATGCTTCTTCATCTATTGTGCGTAAAAAGTAATGCAGTAACACACTTCCATTAAATATTCTTCAGATTTTGATTCAATCAATAACAAAACAGATAAAAAGATTCCAAAAAATGTAAATTCAAACAATAAAATGGATAAAAACTGTTAATCTTAGAAAAGATTCATATTAGACTAAATATGAAAAACATTAAATTAAATTAATGAAATACAAGTTTAAACGATATAAAAAGATGCTAAATGATGTTAACAAAACTAAATAATAAACATTAATTAGTTGAAAAATGGTAAAATAGCAAATGAACTGAAAGAGTCATTAAAAACACCACTAAATAAATGGTAAATGTAACTATTATTTTATTTTCGATGATTTTTATGGATCTTTTTGTCAAAAGTGAAAGGAGGACATCTTTAAATCAGATTAAAATGCTTTTTTAAACATTTAAAGAGGACAATCCTCCACTGAATCCGTCAAAAGCACAAACGATTGTGGAGAAGCTTCCAGAAACGCTCAAACAAAAAAGGAGCACAAAGTGAAGCACAACCTGCGAGGCGTATTCGATTATGGTTTTTAAAAGTACCGAGGGCCCCCTTTAAATGCCTCTTCAGCTGCAGTCGGCCCCCGGGCTTCGGCCCGAACACCCCCTGCAGTAGAAACAGGAGAAACCAGGACAACGTCTGCCAAGTCCTGCCGGCGTCAACACGGAGAGGCAGACATGTGTTGGAGGAGCCCACAGCCATGAGCTGTTGTTCCGTTTCCATCAATCGACTGTCAAACGCTGATAAAAGAATGACAGGATCAAAACGCTGACAGAAACGCTTCCAATGGTCCTCCAGAAATAGGAGAGACTCGGTCCGAACTCGCTGGAGCTTCAGCTGCTTCAGAGAGCTCGTCTTCAACCACGCTGAGCTTCCACGGGGTTTCTGTAGCATCCAGACGGGGGTGTCTGTGTCTCTGTTCTGCTGGGGGGGGGTTCAGCCAGGCTCTGACAGCCTCAGCATGAACGCCATGATGTCAACAAACAGCTGAACTCCTCAAGCGTGGACTTCTTCAGGCGTGGATCTCATTGTTCAACAGCAGGAAGTCCAGTTGGTTCTGCTTCTGTCTGTACGGCTTTAACAGTCACTCCTCTAGTTATCTTTAACCTTTGAATCTTAAAAAAAATAAAGATATGTTTTAACAAAATATTTAGTTCTGATGTTAAACATATTTAACCACCATGCAGCGACCTAAATGCTAGTTTTTCCAGCAAATTCCGAAGGTGACATTTGTAATCAGGAGGCGGTGGTCGAATTTTAACACCGGGGCAGCATCCGTGGAGGTTTGAAGAAAAAGCTTCAATCTTACGGCGATTTTTTAACATCAGTGAGTGGTCACTGCTGCCACCCTGCTGCCACTCTGCTGCCAACCTGTTGCCACCCTGCTGCCGCCCTACTGCTACCCTGTCGCCACCCTGCTGCCACTCTACTGCCACCCTGCTGCCACCCTGTTACCACCCTGCTGCCACCCTGTTACCACCCTGTCACCACCCTGCTGCCGCCCTACTGCTACCCTGCTGCCACCGTGTTACCACCCTGCTGCCAACCTGCTGCCACCCTGTCACCACCCTGCTGCCACCCTGTAACCACCCTGCTGCCACCATGCTGCCACTCTACTGCCACCCTGTTACCACCCTGCTGCCACCATGCTGCCGCCCTACTGCCACCCTGCTGCCACCCTGTTACCACCCTGTTACCACCCTGCTGCCACCATGCTGCCACCCTGCTGCCACCCTGTTACCACCCTGTTGCCACCATGCTGCCGCCCTACTGCCACCCTGTTGCCACCCTGTTACCACCCTGCTGCCACCCTGTTGCCACCCTGTTACCACCCTGCTGCCACCCTGTTGCCACCCTGTTACCACCCTGCTGCCACCCTGTTACCACTCTGCTGCCACATTACTGCAGTAGATAATTTTTCACCATATCCAGTGTGTCAAAACGCGTTTCATGCTTTGACACCATTTCTTTAATTTCTTTGACACATTAAGGGCTCACCATCAGGTCTATACCAGGTCACTTGACTGTATTCAGATTCAACTCGACCTCAGAACAGTTCACTAAATCGTCTCATGCTTCGTCCCTTAACCTTTAACGCCAGAGCTTTAGCTTTAGAGTAAAGTTCTACCATAGATCTTCAACGAGATTTATGTAAATCCAGCAGATTTTGAATTAGAAATAAACAGACAATATGCAACACTTTACGTTACTGAAGTAATTTTAGGTTATAAAAAGTATTTATAAAGTATTTTATACTTGATGAAGAACTGATATGAAAAGTTCTGTCAGAATCCCATGGTCGTAAACAAGTTGAGCTACGTCAAAGACTGTGTGTCGCCGGTAACATCTCCGGTGTCAAAGGGTTAAGATTACCAGCTAACCGATGTCACTTTTCTGACAATAATAAGTTAGTTTTCAGTCAGTTCCTGTAGCGCCCCCATGAGGTGCAGTGGCACAGAGATGACGCCATAAAGTAAAACTTGATGTTGTTTGGACCCCAAACTCGCTGCAGGAAACAACTTCTAAACACCACAAAAAAGGCCAAAAACAAAAAGCTGGATAACTTTTTCTTTTTCTAAATCCATCTTTGCAGTTCCAGCGTTTCACTTAAGTCGGCAAACAAAAGAAGAGTTCATTAAAATCTGCATTTGCACAATAACACAACGTTCATGTTGAACAGCGTTTCCATTTTCCTGTCTCTGCTCCGAGAGGCCAAAGTCACGCAGCTGCAATCATATCTTAAGACAAAATGAATTTAGGAGCGTGCTCCGCTGTAACTCCTGCCTCCTCACAGGCGCCAGAATTAAAAAAAACACAGCCTATTAAACCTGATAACAAGCTGTGTGATAAAACCATGTTTGCAAAAATTGCAATTCATGTGTCATTTAACACGACGAATTAGTTCAGGTAGAAGTTTTGTCTTTGTGAGATATTCCTAATGGATTTCTGGAGCCTTTGACATGTAGAGGAAAAGAAAACTGGAACTGGGGAGTTATGGAGAGGATGGAAACAAGAGGAAGAGGAACAACAAAAGGAACAACAAAGGACTACAGTAATACAATAAATATATGAAAATAAAGTTGTAAAGTTTTTATTACATTTTTTAAGTTAAAGTGGTAAAATTATAAGAAAAAGTCGATTTTTTACAACATTAAAGTAGTAGAATTATTTTGCAAAAAAGTTAAAACTTTACAAGAATACAGTGATAACATTATAAGAAATTATTTTTTAGAGACTACAGTTGTAACATTACTAGCAGAAAGTCTAAATTTAACAAGAGTAAGTACAATTTTGATAAAAACTGTTAAAATGTTATGAAAATAAGACAGACATTATTATGAAAAAGTCAGAAATGAAAAGGGTAAAATTATGAGAAAACAATAAGAAATAGAATATAGAATATAAATTTAAAAAAATATAAGAATAAAGTTGTAAAATGTGTAAAAAAAATTTGTACAAGATTGTTTTTACTTTAAATTTAGTTTGTTAAATGGACTTGTAGAGTATTGAAGGATATGTATCTAATAAGCGTCATATCCTTATTGTATTTTTATTTGGTTGTTTGTGTATTCTGTTCATTTTTGTAAATCATTTACATGGCAAACTAAACAAATAAAACCATAAAAAACAAAAATGAAAAAATAGAAAAAAGTCACAATTTTGTAAGTAAAAATGTAAAATGGAAAAAGGCAAATTTTAACAAGAATAGTTTTAAATTTATTAAGAAAAGGACATAGGATATATTTTACAAGAATGAAGAAGTAAAATTATATGTCAAAACAGTCAAACATTCTAAAAGAATACAATTGTTAAAATATAGGAAATTAGTAAAATAAATGCTTGTTAAGATGTAAAAGTATAAGAAAAGTCAAAAATTAACATAAAAAAATAACTATTTTTAAGAGAATAAAGTCAAATCTATTTAAAAAAGTCATAGATTTATGTGAATAAAGTAAACTCATGAGATAATTATATATATATAAAGAGAATAAATCTATAAAATGATCACGAAAAATTCAAATTTCTACAAAAAATAAGTTATAAAATTGAGAATCGATTGAACTGACAGGAAGACCTTTGACTGAAATGGGATCAACCGTTATCAGGAAAAAGGACAAATTTGACAAAAATAAAGTTTACAGTTATTTGAAAAAGTTAAAATCTCACAAGAAAAAAGGATTGTAAAAACGCTGGTTATTGGTAAAAAAGTTGTTTTTTTTTGGAAAATGAAAAAAAAGTTGTGGTGTCACGACATTAGAGTTATGCATTTTTTAAAAAAGTGAATCCGATCAATGAGCAGAGGGACGTCCGTCTTATTTCTCTGAACCGTCTGCAGCAGAAAATATTTTATCATTTTTGTTTAACTTTTCCTTGTAAATATATCACTTTTTTACTTTTTCCTCAAAATGTTAAAATATTTTTAATTGAAGTCTTTCACTGTGGCCCTAAGGCTCCGTCGTCATAAAGAGCAGACTGCCTTTTTCTTTTTGGTCTGACCCCCCCGAGTCAGAGATGGACTCTCCCGTCAAACTGCAGAAATTGCCCGATACGCAGCAGCAATGACAGTCGTCCCAGAATTCAGTCTGAGAGAACAATTAACAGAGCAGCAGAAATGGGAGGTCAGATATAATTAACATATGTGCTGCTCAGCTATAATTGCTGGAGTCTGAAGCAAGTAATTAAATCACTCAAAGTGAGCCGCGCCAACAATGAAGCGCAGAGTTTTTCTTGGAGGAGCCGGGGCGCTCCGGCACACCCACCCGGGACGATGTTCACGCCGCCGACGGACGCAATCATCCGCCATAAGCGAGGGATATTAGGGAGAATCTCCTCCTTTAGTCTCCGGAGCCACAGAGCTTCAGGAAGTAGACCGATCCGGACCCGCTCATTATGATCCGTGCTCGGGCCGGCCTGTCAGACCGGAGGAGGGGAAGGAGCAGCATTAAGGAAGTGGCAGCAGCATTATCAGTCTATATTTCACAGGTGTCAGCGGGGACTTGTCCCCGTTTTGTCCTCTGGGTGTCATTTATTAAATGAAGGAATGAAGGGATGTTTAAGGTAGAAACACCGGCCTGCTCGGACAAGGGATTAGACGTTGTCACAGGAAGAAAAATTGCATTTGAACCCCACATGCAAGCGCCAGCCTCCGGGGAATTTCATTAATGTATTGTCCTAATAGCTATTCAAAGTCATATATACAGACGAAGCGCCGCGTTCGGGGGGAGGCTTGTTCACACCGCCGCGCTCCACACTCAGAGTTTGGAATACATTAAATTCATTTTCATTAGGAATCGCTGCTGTCAGTGGATTTGCCGGCGAGGTCAACTCCTGACATGAATCCGTGCAGCTCAGGAGCGGCAAACTGTTTGACACTTCCGACCTTTGAGGGAAAGCGGAGAACCGGAGAATCCAAAACAGAGGAAGATTCCATTTCAGCTGCCGGGGTTTCAGAGATCCAGATGACTGAAAACAACCTGCTGCGCTGCCGGACGGCAGGAACTCCTCAGCATTAAAGCCTTCTACACAAATGTTTTTACATTTTTAAAACCTTAAGGCCCACAAACCTAAAAAGATACAAAGTGTGTGTGATTTTTGATAGATTTACTTTAACAGACTTTCAATAACTCACAAACTTGACTGAAAAACCTGTTTACAGCTTAGCGTATGGACCCAAACGGAAAGTATAAAGATTTGGAACCCAAACAAAACAACTTGAAAAAACTTTTAAGTGTCGGAAACTTTGTGCAATTCTAATATAAAGTTAAATATTTTCAGCTTCACATTTTTTTCACATTTTTGGGGTGTTTCAAAACTCAAAAATTCACTTTCAACTCTTTTTTTTTCAATTTTGACTCTGAAAACTTCCAGTTTGAGACTTTTGGCCCCATTCTTCCGTATGGGGGCGGAGCAAATCAAGATCAATGAGGGCAGTAGCCTCAGTCCTGGTGCATTCAGTGAATATGGAAACTTGCAAAAATGGAAGTCAGAAAATGTCTGTAATGTTTGTACCATGATGGCAAGAAAAAGGGGTCATAAATCGCCAGGAAAAGTGGAGTGAAGAACTGCGTCTTGACCAATCGAAAAGGCGAATAAAACGCGTGTCAGAAACACTGTTTCTGCACATTCAAAGTGCGGTTTGTCTGTTGTCCCCGGAATATATATGTATATATATATATATATATATATATATATATACATATCTATATGTATATATATATATATATATATATATATATATATATATATATATATATATATATATATATATATATATATATATATATATACACATATATTAGGGCCAGGAATCGATCGAAAACCTGGAAAAAAATTAATCACTATAATTTTTTTTTGTTTCAGTATTTGCTGACAACTTATTTGCAAATAATCACAATATGAAATCAAACAAGAAATTCTACATTTAGAACTCTTTTTTATCAATTCTTGAGAGTTTGTGTTGATAGTTTTGATTGATTTAGCAGATAAAAGTGGTTCAATCTGACATCAGAGCGGCACATGCGGAGTCTACTGACACTAACACGGCTAGCGTGTAGCTAACTCACTAAAGATCAGATTTTCTTCCAGATCAAAGCACATCCAGACCTGAACCTGAGCACAAAAGCTGCAAACGTACAGCCGTCCTCCTTCCAGTCATTCCTCATTGAAACCCACACCTGTTAATGTCTCCGTTCTGCCTAATAAACGCCTTAGAACTCCAGCATTGTGTTGGTACAGAGGCTGTCAAAACCTATCATCAGCCTGCCAGCAGAGCAGCTCCACAATGAAACTTCTCTTTTGATGCTAAAGGAAATAATATGGGAGACGCAGCGTGATGGGAAACCTTCTCTGCAGCTCAGAGAGAAACGCAGCAGGTGATGAAGAAACGGTTTCACTGATTAAACACAGCCACGTGACGGCCGAGAGGTCTCTTCTCCCAGAGAAAAACACTAACATGCAAATAAATGAGCCTCCAGGAAAGAAGACGCCATCTTCGTCCATTTGCATCTTTCATGTTCGTGTTGATGACAGGAGGAGAAGAGCAGCAGCTGCTCATCGTCCTACTGGGAAGAATCCTCAACAAACGGAGAGTTTAACGTCTCAGACTCGACCAGCCTCAGGCCACAGTCAAAAACATGTTTCATGAACCGAAACCACGATCACAAACACCTGGTGGAATGAGGATCTGATTTGGGACAAGGACAAGTTCTCTGATGTTCCCACAGGAAGTGAAGGACCCCCTGAACCTCTGAGCTTCAAATCGCCTGTTTGATCTGATGGTTCTGATGCTCCACGTCAGGATGAACTTCAGCTCCAGAGGAGACAGAAACATGCAGGGATGGAAGTCCAGCTGCAATACTTCCATCCTCTAGTGATCTAAATCAGAAATGTACTTCTTAATTCGTTTGCTGTACTTTAGACCAGTGGTCCTGAACCCCCTGGACACAGATCAGAACCGGTCCGTGGGCCAGTTGATACCAGACATTAAAAAAAAAAAATTGAATTTTTTTTTTTTTAAAAGACTTAAATTTAAAAATATATAATCTGTTTCTAAAGGAAGAAAAGACCATACATGGTGGTGGTAGAGTCATAGTTTGTAGACATTGACAAACTTCATTAAAACATTGAGGGAGGAAAACAAAAAGAAAGGATCAAGGATATAACCAAACATGGTGGTGGTAGTGTGATGGTCTGAATGTTTTGACGAAATGAGATGAAATTTTCTTTAGGAAAACTCCTGGATTCTGTCACAACCATCTAACTCCTCCTTGACAAATTAAGGGGAATTCTGAAAAACATCAAAATAATTCATGGTTATAACCAAACATGGTGGTGGTAGTGTTATGGTCTGCAGGTTTTGACATAATTCAGACAAATCCTGGTGAATCCTGATTGATTAGTGGTCCGGCGTTATAGATAAAACTCAGTGTTAAAATCTGATTCTTGTGGAAATTTTCTTTTGGAAAACTCCTAATTTCTGTCCATCACATTCAACTCATTCTGTACGAATTAAGAGAGAATCTGAGTCAAAATATCAAAATAATTCATCAATATAGCCAAAAGCATGGTGGTGGTAGTGTAATAGTCTGGAGACGTTGACAAACTTCACAGAAAAAAACAAATGAACAAACCAAAAAAAAGAGAATATAATCAAAGGAGGTGGTGGTAGTGTGATGACAAATTTGACTTGAAATCTGATTCTGAAGGAAAAGTTAGTTTGAAAAACTGCTGGATTCTGTCCACCACATCCGAGTCGTTCTTGACACGCGTCAAGCCACCCAGTCAGAAATCCATCGGCTACTTTCTTAAAGCAGCCGCTCCGACCCACGAAACTGAAACCCACAAGCTAGCAGAGTAAACACAAACATTTAGAAAGCAGAAAATAGGAAACAGAAAAGAAAGACTCTGCATTTACAGACAAATATTACTTCAAAATGGATTTATTGTGACAGTTCTTCCCACAGACCATAATATTAATGCAGAATATTCACCAACCAGCTGTCTAATGTTATGAGGATGTTGCTAATAAAGTTGAGTATTTGTACTTGTATTATATTTAGAAAATACAGTTGTTTGTCCAACTTTTATTAAATCTTTTTTTCCCCAGTATTTATTTATCATACCTTTAAAAAATATTCCACCTTTAAATGGTTCCTACACTTAAAGTTTAAAGTTAAAGAAACTGGAGGCTAAAAAAAAAACAGCCGTGTGAATCATTATGAAAAATTAAACTGGTCTGTGGCCCCAAAAAAGATGGAGACCACTGCTTAAACATGTTGGATTGTGCACGCTCTTGTGCACGCTCTTGTGCACGCTCTCGTAATATATTGTTTCACTTCAGACGTTCCTCCCCTTCGGTCCCCAATGAGCTTAAAGTGATGAAAGGACTCAAACTACCAAACTAACTATCAGCTGGAATGGTCACGTGTTGCAGCTCCTACTTTAAAACTCAAATTTTGAGGGACAAAAATGGCGTTAGACAGAGAACGTCCATATTCTGAAGAAAGAACTAAAATCTGAAAGTAAAGTCACACTGTACAGCACGGAGGTGGTAGGGTGATGATGTGGGATTGTTTTGGAGAAGCTCAGTTGTTCATTGGAGTTAAATGAGGGAAAAATGAGTTAAAAAAAAACAAAGTATTGATCCCAGACTTTTATAAGTAAGTGTAGAATGAATTTTTAGCTTTAGATTTAGGACTTCCTCTGACGGGGCAGCAGAGCGCTGTTTGTGAAGAACGTTCCTGTCCGGTGAAGAACACCTCTGTGAACTCGTGACACGTGATCCTGGCGGAGCAAGGACGCGCTCATCATCTTTCTTTTCCAGCCTCTCATAAAACGATCCATTTTGAAAACTTTGTTCTGTTCCTGACATTTAAAACCGCATGAAAATGAAAGCGGATCTCAGTGAGAACGCTCCGTAACGGGCCGCTTTCACCGTTTCCTCCCGCCAAGCGCCGCAGAATCGACCTTCTCCTCCAGCCGGCGAGCGAGCGGCGGTAAAAGACGCCCTTAATGTCCCAACAAAACATACGTGACATTAACCAGCAGGTACTAATGTAAATCGTGGACGCAGGTGATCATCACTGAGGGGGGGGCAGGAGTCTGACAGGAAGTGGAGAGAAGCCAAACAAGACAGGAAGGAGCTAAATTTAAGGGTGTCGACCTGTTGAAGAACGGGGGGGGCAAAGGTCGGCGCCCTCGCTGGAGCTGTGATTGGCAGGCGGGGGAGCTGGGCGCCCCCACCGGTGGCCGGGCCGGGCCGCCATGCTGACTAACGGAGTGTGTCTGCTGACAGTGTGTCTGACTGATAGGACGGCCCCGGGGGGGCCCTTACAAAGTGTCTCTGATAGGACGAGCCCGCAGCCCTCGCCGCCGGCCGCAAATTCAATTTAAGGCCCCGCTAATGCACGATAAATTTTTCAGAGGCCGGGATGGCGAGGAAAAGGGGGGAAGAGCTCGCCACAACAACACGCCGTTATGAAGCGGAACGTTTTTTTACTCCTTTCCGGGGGGAAATTTGAAAGAAAAGCAATTTCACATTAAACTATGTGACACAATGCAGGTCTGCGTGGGGGGGGGGGTCCAGGAGCTTCCCCAGCAGCCATTGGCCGACGCACACACATCCTCCCCGCCAAGTTAAAAGGGATGGAGAGGATGAAATTTCAAAGCCTCCCCTGCAGACACACACTCTGCTTTGCACACATCAGCACTGAGATGTTCAAATATTCCACTCCGCCGCCGCCGCCGCCGCAGCCTGCTTTCCTCTGCTGGTATCAGACATGCTTCTGTGATTAATGAGAAACCAAAAGAAAATGGCTCTGGTGCCCCCTCCCCTCTTCTTTTTCCTGATGCTAAAAACTGTCCTTAATTAAAAACGGTGTCTGTGAGTCATATAATTCTCATGATTACTTGCTGCAGGCAGTGCCAGTGAAAGTCACAGTGAGATAAGACGGGAAGTGGCGCACATTCACCTATTAAACTCCACTTATTATGACCAACAATGCCGCTCTGATTAGCCGGAACATCCGCGGTGTTAGGAGACGCGTTCCACCAGCACAAAGCACAACTCTGCTGCCCTTGTACAGACAATACAGTACCTCCGAGCTGCCGCCCCCCCCTCCGCTTCATATCCCTGACTTGACACGTTTGATTTGACCATTCATCTCCTCGTCTTTACGAGCCGCTCTCAGGCTGCGAGCCCGCGCAGCAAAACATCCCGCCGCGGCGCGCAATAAAACAGCCACATATTAAAACCCAGACGTAATTCTGCCGTTTCTCTTCTTGTGTTTTCCTTTTCTTTGTTTTCTTATGATGGCAACATTTTGGTTGCTAAGCAGTTGTTGCTGTGGTGATTTTGCACCACACTTTCCCAGAGATCACAAGTCAGCGAGCGGTTGCGGCCGGCGAGGCGAGGTGACGTCTTCCCCTCGGCAGAGACGGAGGGAAAACTTTCCTCCTCCTCACTTTGGTTTGGTCTCACCTGAAGGACCTTCGGCCTCCAACATGAACTGAAAAACATCCAAGTCCTTCTTCTCAGAAAGAAAAAGTTTCCTAAAGCTGCCTGGCACTACCAGAGATTATAATAAAAAAACTAAAATCAATAATTCTCCTGTCAGAGCGACAAGACAAATACCAGAACACAAACACTCGACTGACGTTTGACCCAAAAATAACAGTTTATCTGTAAAATTCAGACAAATTCAAGTCAAATTATTAAAAAAAAGATAATATTTATAACCAAACATGGTGGTGGTAGTGCGATGGTCTGGGAGTATTGAAGTTTAAACTTCAAAAATAAATCATCATTACAATCAAACATGGTGGTGGTAGTGTGATAGTCTGGGGATTTGGACAAATTTGGAGAAAGATCATGATTATGAACCAAAAACATGGTGGTGGTAGTGTAATGGTCAGCAGATATTGACAAAAGTACACAGAAATATTGAGGACAAAAAAAAAAGTTTAAGGATTAGCCAAACGTGATGGTATGTTATCGACACAATAAAGTAATAAAATAAAAATTCAGAGTTAATAATAGTTTTTACTAAGCATGGTGGTGGTAGTATAATGGGCTGCAGGTATTAAAAAAATTCAGGCAGATTCTGAGTCAAGATATCAAAAAAGGTTATGGTTTCAGCTAAACATGGTTGTGGTAGTTTAATGGTCTGGAAGTATTGACAAATTCAGAAAAATTTGGATTCAAACTTTCAAAATAAACCATGATTGCAATCAAACATGATGGTTTTAATGTATTAGTTTAAATAAATTAACAAAATTCTAGATAAAAAAAGAATCAAAAAAGGCAAAAAAAAAGATCAGAGCTATAACCAAACATGGTGGTGGTAGTGTGATGGTTCAGGGATGTTGACAAATACAGAGAAAAATCATGATTATGAACCTAAACATGGTGGTGGTAGTGTGATGGTCTGCTGGGTGTTGATAAAATTCACAGAAATTAGGAGCGGGAAAAAAATGGGTCAAGGATACAAACATGGTGGTGGTAGTTTGATGGTATGACGTTATTGACATTATCAGACAAATTCTGAGTTAAAATATGAAAAAGAAGATAATAGTTCCTAAGCATGGTGGTGGTAGTATAATGGCCTGCAGATATGGACAAAATTCAGAAAAATTCTGAGCCAAAATAAACCATAATTACGGTCAAACACGGTGGTGTCAGTGTATTAGTTTGAAGGAATTGACGAAATTCAGAAAAAATTCTTGATCAAAACATCAAAAAAGCCCAGGAAAAGGTCATGGCTGTAACCTAACATGGTGGTGGTAGTGTGATGGTCTTGAGGTCTAGACACAATGCATTCTAATGCTGAGTCAAAATATTACAAGAACATAATAGCTCTAACTAAGTATGGTGGTAGTAGTATAATGGTCTGAAGGGAATTGATGAACTCAGAAAAATTCTGAGTCATAATTATAAAATAAATCATCATTATGACCAAACATAGTGGTGGTAGGGTTATGGTTTGCAAGTATTGATAAAATAAAATAAAATAAAAAACTGAGTAAAATACCAAAAAAAAAAAAGAATACTGGCTATAAACGAAAAACAGAAATATTATGAGAACATATTAGTTCTAACTATGCATGGTAGTGGTAGTGTAATGGTCTGGAGACAGTGATGAACTTCAAAGAAATATTGAGGGGGAAAAAAAGAACAAACTTACAACCAAACATGGTGGTGGTAGTGTAATGGTCTGAATGTACTGCTAAATTCAGGCAAATTCTGGGTCAAAATATTATTTAAAAAAAACAAAAAGGTTAAGGTTTGAACCAAACATGGTGGTGGCAGTGTAATGATCTGGAGATACTGGAAATTTGGAAAATATTCAGACAAACTCTGGGTAAAAATATTTAAAAAAGATATAGCTGACATGGTGGTGGTAGTGTGATAAGTTGGAGGTACTGACAAATTTAGACAGATACTGAGTCAATATATCACAAGAAGCTCATTGTTATTACCAAACATGGTGGTGGTGGTGTAATGGTCTGAGGTTATAAATAAAATTCTGACAAATTATGAGGTGAAATATTCAACGAACAAAATGGTTATGACTAAACATGGTGGTGGTAGTGTGATGATCTGGAGGTTTTTGAAAATATTCAGACTAATTCTGGGTGAACATATGTTTTAGAAGATCATAGTTACAAACTAGCATGGTGGTGGCAGTGTGATGGTCTGTAGGCAGTGACAAAATGCAGACCAATCTTGAGTCAAAATATCAAATAAATCATTGTTATAACCAAACATGGGGGTGGTAGTGTGATAATTAGAGGCATTGACAAAATTCATACAATTTCAAAGAAAATACATCAAAAGAAGCTCATTGCAGTAACCAAACATGGAGGTAGAGGTGTTATGATATGGGAATATCCACAAGTGGTGTAGTTTATCTCAACACAAATATTAAAGATCAAACAAATCAGAAACAAATGACCTAGAGATTCTGTTTTGTGAACTTGAACTGTAATTGCTGCCATTCAACCAGAATGGATTTCCAACGATTAATCCAAACAAAAAAATCCTCCATAGATCCAATCAGAGACGACACACCCCAGTTTGAAAGCTTTTCTGTCAAATCTTTGCATCATAACATGTGAAGGAAACGCGTTAAAACAGACCAGGAGGGGGCAAATACTTTCCTCCACAGCGCTGTGCGCAGACACGCCCCCAGAATCACTGTCAGGCCCGGCTGAGTAATTACAGCGATTAATGCACAGACTGCGCTCGCCGCCGGCGCCGGACACTCCATCAAGACGCACGTTGTAATGGATGAACTTCACAGAGAAGCCGCAAAGTGGAAACTTTAAGACCAAAACAAAGCACATACCTGGACTATGAAGACTTATTTACCCACAATCCTCCTGGGTTGGATCGTTTACCAGCCTAGAAACAAGAGAGAAAGCGGTCAGGTTTGTCTGCCCTTGTGGCGGCGCTCACGCTTGACCTCTAAAAAAAATGGACAACAAAGATCATATCGAGAAACCAATACCCGCACCGACGGCCTCTGCACAAATTGATTTACCCACCCAGAACTCCGTCTCTTCTCAATGAGGTGCCAGGATGCTCACAACATACATCACTGTCACACAACCCCCTCTAGTGAAATGTGATTTTTATCTTTATGAGCTTTTTTCTGCCGTCCTCCTCTTTTCGGGTGCAGCGTTAATGCAGGTGCTGCCCGCACATATGGGCGCCATCACGCACCGGCCGCGCTCCTGCAGGGGGCCCCGCGCTCGTCCATCACTAATGTGTGGGTGAGAGTTGTCAGCAGCCAGCGCCTGGCTGCGAAGCACAACATAGTTTATGGGCACCAAATCTCTCGACATAAGCATGAATCGTGGCCCAGGCAACGAGGAGGAGGAAACGCGCACTAAAAATAGATGATAAGCCTTTCCGCTCGCCCCAGAAAACAATGGCTCCTTTTGATTTTTCATGTGTTCAAACTGTGGCGCAAAAGGATAAAGGAAGCCGTGGATAATGCCTGACTGGGCCTGGAGTGAAAGATCTGAGAGGGCCTCGCTAACCTGAAACGCACCCGCTGGTGGAAGCTGCAAGGACACGATAAACGCTGCACTTTCAAGTGTGCAGAACGCCGCACGCCGATAGTGTGGGCTTTCCCCTTTTCCAGCTGACAACCTCCGTTACACAGTTAATTACAGCCAACTGCAACGGCGTGCAGTGTCAATTATGGTGCGCCGGGTTTCACCGCTAAACTTCTTTTATTGCTATTCTGCCCAGGTCTCCAGGCTGAATCACATTTGGGAGACGGAGCTGTAAAAACAGGAGGGATTTAAGGACTCGGATTGGTGGAGAGGAACCTAATCTCCCATAATTGGGGGAACGGTTCTGGTTTCCATCAGCCTACTTCTGAAAGCAAGCTCTCATTTTCATAAACCCAATCACCGTTAATCAAACTTAGTAGGTCCCTGGAAGAGGTGAAGCACCGGGACGCCTCGCCTGCAGAACTGCAGACACCTTCTGGGCTGCACACCGAACCAAAATGGTAATCTGCCGCCAGGCGAAGCCTCCTCGCCTCACCAGATGCCTGCTTCTGATTCCTGCTTAATTGCCGCGCTCAGATCAATCCGCCAAACCGGTGTTTTTGTGAGCGTTTTGTTGCTCCAACGGCGTCTTCTGCAGCGGCCGGCGGGCCGGGAGATGCATCCCTCTCCCTGACAAATCCACACAACCGGATGTGCAGCCACCCCTGCCGACCCGGGCGCCCATTAGCCATGGTGGTGCAGCTCCGGCCTATCCATCTCACCCCCCACCACCACCACACATAAAATACACCCACTCCTCATATGGCTCAGACACATGCCGTGGGCGGACTAAATGAGACTCTTTGATCAAAGGGCAGCCAGTAGGAATGGACACTGACGGCCTGACCTCCACAAACACACACTCATTAGTGCGGGTTTGTGCAGCTGCTGCTGTGGTCATTAGAGCCGCCGCGCATGCCGTGCATGCTCCGCTCGTCCTGCACAAGCATGCAACTTCTGATTCGGCGGCGCCGCAGCAGAGAAGTGGCGCCCGAGCCGTGAATCAGAAGTTTCGTCAACAGAGCGGCGGCGCGATGAGCCACTCTCAGCTCGTCAGCAGCATCCCCTATCATTCCCACACAACTATGTACTCACAAAACCAAGACCCGCCCCCCTACGTCCCCACATCGGCAATTCCACCATCCTCGGAGGGGAAGACCCCCGAAAGCCAGAGCGGGCTACACGCGGCGGCAGCGGCGGAGATCATCTTTCCCCTCCCCTCTATTTCTGTGCATCCCGCTCCTTTTTGTCTACACTTCTTCGGCTGCCTTCCCGCACCGCCGCCGCTGCCGCCGCCACCGCCAACATAAAAGAGGCAAAGAATGGCAAAACAGAAAGAAAAGGAGGGGGGTGTGGATAGACAAACGGATGCTGGAGGGAGGCAGGAGGAGACGAATTAGCATGAGAATACTCACAGAGGCTGTTGTTGAAGGAGCGCGGGGATGGGAGCGCGGCACCGGTCCCTCCGTCAGATTCAACCTGCACGAGATTGAAGAGAGGGGGAAAAAAAGAAAACTAGGCTGTGAGAGCGGCAAAGCCAGAGCAGAGAGGAGGAGGAGGAGGAGGAGAGAAGAGCAGGACAAGGAGGAGGAGGAGAAGACGAAGAGGGAGGAGGAGGAGGGAGCTGAGCATCTAATGCACACACCAACAAGAGCCCAATTCCAGAAGCCAAGGATTCCTCCGGCGACGGCTCTGGGCAGTGATGCTGTGAGTCTGGGGGGGCGGGGGTGGGGGGTTTCTGTGTATGTGGACCCCCCCTCCTCACCTGAGACAGGTCTGAGCTGTGGTCCACCCCCCTCCTTATCACCTCCTCACTTTTCCTCAGCTCTCCACGCTCACTCTCTAACTCACTCGCACTGATGCTGGAGATGGGGGGTGGGGGGGGGGTGGGGTTCTTCTACGCCACACAGCTCACCCTCCTCCCCCGCCTCCACCTGCAGTGATCTGCAACTGAATGAAAGCAACCGCAGCAACGAGCGGCGGCATCCAGGCAATTATAGATGCTGAACCCCCCACACACACTACTGCAACCAACACTGCCACAGCTACCGCAACCACTACCGCCACTGCTACCAGCACAGCTACCACTACCGCCACTGCCACCACCATAACTACCGCCACCACTACTGCCACAGCTACTACTACAGCTACCGTCACTGCTACCGCCACAGCTAGCATCACCGCCACAGCTACCATCACTGCTACCGCCACAGCTACCGTCACCGCTACATCTACC